>NC_056737.1:1334605848-1334735848 GCF_019279795.1 Protopterus annectens
TAAAATAAACCTTAGAGTAGTTTGCGAGTGTTACGAATTTTCCATGCAGCTAGACTGAGAGTTTTCAGCTGACTGTGAAGAGTTTTGAAATTGTTCTGCGTCAGCAGTAGAGGTGTTAGAGGCAGGGGCCACGGAGGAGTGTGTGTTAGGCTCCTCAATAGTGGGTACCAATGTTGTCTCCGCCAATCTGGAGCAATTAGTATCATCCTTGGCTTGTCTGTTCTTGCTTTCAAAAGCACCTTGGGCAGCAGAGGTAGTGGTGGGAATGCATAAACTGACCAAGTTGTCCATGTGAATGAGAGGGCCTGCACTTTCCAAGCCTTTGCGTGGGAGGTCCTTGGGCAAAACTTTTTAATTGATGATTTTTGTGGGAGGCAAATAGGTCTATGTCTGGCCTTCCCCACGCTTGAACAATCTGCATGAATACGTGTGGATGTAGCTTCCATTCGTGAGGATCTGTCATATGCCTGCTCAGAGTGTCTGCCAGTGTGTTTTCCATTCCTGGCAGGTACTGAGCCTGGAGTTCTATTTGTCTTTCCAGAGCTAGATTCCAAAGAGTCATGGTTAATCTGCACAAGGGGTATGAATGAGTCCCTCCTTGTTTGTTTATGTACCACATTACCGTGGTGTTGTCTGTTCTTATGAGCAGTTGTCCTGGATGCAGGAATTCTCTGAACGCTGAAATTGCATTTATTACTGCCAGCATTTCTTTTTGATTGATGTGAAGGTGCTTTTCTGTTTTGTGCCATCTGCCCTGAATGCGCCTGTCCTTCATGTGCACCCCCAGGCGTAATCTGAGGCGTCTGTGGTTATGACTTGAGTAGCTTGAGGCTTGCAGAATGGGAGGCCTTTGTTTACTTGGCATGCTTGGGCCCACCATATGAATTCCTTTTGTAGACAGGGAATTATTGGAATCTCCACTTCTAGGCTGTGACTGTGTTGAGACCATAGATTTTTTAGGTACCATTGAAGTTTCCTCATGTGCAGCTTTGCACATGGGATTAGAAGAATGCAAGATGCCATGAATCCCAGAGCCTGCAGGATTTTCCTTGCAGTAAGCCTGGTACTTTTTGCAAGCATTTTGAAGTAATGAGATAGTTGCCCTTGTTTTTCTGTTGTTAGGTAAGCCATCTGGGTGTTTGTGTCCAAGTTGGCACCCAGGAAGGTAATTTTCTGAGAGGGTGTTAGCTTTGATTTCTCCTTGTTGATGGTGTATCCCAGAGAAAGCAGTAAGCGTGTCACATATGCCAGATGTTTGAGAATTTCGTGTTTGCTGTCCGCTTGGATCAGGCAGTCGTCCAGATAAGGGTAAATTTGTATCCCTTGAAGTCTGCAGTATGCAATCACTGATGCCAGGCACTTGGTGAATACTCTGGGCAGTAGATAAGCCAAAGGGCAATGCAGAGAATTGATAGTGATTTGAACCTGCAAGAAATCTGAGGTATCTTCTGCAACTTTGTCTGATTGGGACATGCAGGTATGCCTCCCTTGAGGTCCAATGTTACCAGCCAAAACCCCTTGCCCAGCATGGGAAGGAGTTGCTGTAATGTGAGCATCTTGAATTTTGGTACTAGAAGAAATGTGTTGAGAATGGATAAGTCCAGAATGGGTCTCCAGTCGCTTCCTTTTCTTGGCACCAGGAAAAGCCTTGAATAAAAACCTTGTGCTTGTTGGTGCGTAGGTACCTTTTGTATAGCCCTCATGTTTAGGAGCTTTGCGATTTGTAGTTGTGCCTCTACCCTTTGATTTTGTGGTAGGTTTGGCATGCCTCTCATTTTGGAAGAGTGTGGAAATGAAATTTGTAGCCTCTGTTTATTATGTCCAGAATCCATTTGTCTGTTGTGACAATATGCCAATTGTTTGCAAATAGTGCCAGTTTTCCTCCCAAAGGTGCTGCCAGTTGAATTCTGCTTGGCATGGAAATGAGGGAGTCATTGAGTCTGCTTTCTGTATTGCTGTGCACTGTCGTCACCACTTCTTGGTGTTGGTGATTGCCATTGTCTGCCTCTGTAGGACCCTTGGGGTTGTCCTCTGCCCCTTCCACGTCTGTATCTGCCTCTTTGGGCTTTGTCAGTGGTTGGAAAGGACCAGTTTTTTGAAGGCCAATTCCTGCTGAACCTTGGTGGCTGAACCTGTAAGAAAGCTTTGACAGTTTGCATAGATTTTGCCTTTTCTTCCATTTTACGTAAAATATCCTCAGCATTACCACCAAAAAGAACATCCTTATGTAATGGTGCATCCAGAATTTTTTGCTTTCACCTGGTCTGGAAGATTTTGTTCCCTTAGCCATGCATGTCTGCGAATGACTGCTCCAGTGGCTGCTGATCTGCTGGAGGCCTCTAGTGCATCATAACCACATTGTAAGGTGTGCTTGCCCACTTGTTCAGCACTATGCATCATATCCTGCAACTCTTTTAAATCTGGTTGTTCAGGTTGTGACATTTTTGTTTTTAATTGTGATAACAGAAATTGCTGATATTTAATCATATGAAACTGGCAGTTTAAGGCCCTCATGGCAAGGGTGGCCGAGGTGTAAACCTTCTTACCCCACCTTTCTAGTGATCTAGATTCCCTTTCCGTAGGTAGTGGATTCTTGGCCGTGGAAGCCTTAATTCCTTTAGGACCTTGAGAAATAGTTTCAGGGTCTGCATTATGGCCTTTATAGAGGAACTGATGAGAATTAGGAACTCTGTAATACCTATCCGGCTTAACTGGTGCAGGAGGCAGAGAATCAGGATTTAGACAGGCCTCCGGTATACATCATCCAAAACCTCCAAAACAGGAGGAATAGCCAGAGGTCTATGCTGAGGTAACCAGAGGAATTCCTAAGTCTTTTCTTGGAGTCTGAAAAGTCTTGGCCTTCCCAATGGAAGTGTTCTCTCAAGGAGTGTAAAGTTTCCCCAAAGGAAAAATCCTCAGGGGATACAGAAGGAATAGACTGCTCTGCATCCGAATCCTCAAAGGGTGAATAAGATTGTTCTTCAGCATCAGAATGTTCTGATAAAATGGATTCTTGGTCAGAAGGAGGAGAATCCTCCTCTACTCTGGGTCTCTTGTCCGGAGGGGCCTGTGAGCCTCTGATAAGAGTGATCAGGTCTTCAGCCATTTTAAGCATGTGCTTCTTAGGCGTGGGCCCAGGTCTTGGGCCTTGTGAGGCAGGCCTAGAAAGTTGCTTGGCTGATTTGGCTTTTGTAAAGGCCTTGATGGAGAATGAAGATGAAGGCCTAAATACACCATGGGTGGATGTAGATCTATCCACATTGGTGGGTTCGACATGAGCAGGGGCTTCGGTTGTAGTTTGGGAAGGGACCGAAGAACCAGCGGTCTCAGGTACAGAAGGCCCCGCCGAGGTAGTGTCGTCGGTAGTCAGGGACTGCAAAGGCGTCTCACTGAGAACCGGCCCACGTGGAGCTTGTTTCGCGGTGTCGGTGGAGACCGCAGTTCTCGACTGACGGTCCTTTTCTTTGCGTTTTCTGGACATAGCAGTAGTCGGAGTATCCGACGACATTTTATAATTAAACGCTTTGCCAAAATAGTGTTGGGTGAACTCCGCCCGACGCTTGATAGTGCGTTTATTGAAGGTAGCACAAAAGCGGCAGCCCGAGACGTCGTGGTCTGGGCCCAAACAAGGTATGCAAAGGGAATGGAAATCCTTATGCGGTATTTGCTTCCCACAAGAAATACAATTATTAACTTTTTCTGACATTGGTCTGAGGCAAGAAAAGATTCCCCAACGGGGTACTTAGCTTTAATGAAGACTTCGGTTCCAAAATTTTTCGTAATTCAGGAGCTGGCCGACCGGCACTTGCGAACTGCTTCTGCCGGGCACCGCCGGCAAAAAGACTGGAGAAGATGGCGTCAGCTGTGTCTTTTATACTCTAGCCTTCCTGGCGTCAGAAGAGCACGACAACAACCGGCCGGACCAAGACTTTGGAATTCGCCGACCGAGGACCGCCGGCTGAAAACCCATATGTAATTACTGCAGCTGTAATGCACGATGAACATCTTGTATTTGACACAATATCTTACCCTGTTCGTATCCTTAATAGATCTACCAAAGAATCCAATTTTCCAAAGTTATGGAAGAAATCCATCATAACGCCTCTGCACAAAAGTGGTAATACTAACGAACTCAAACTACCGACCCATATTTATTCTCTCCCCATCTATCTACACTTTTAGAGAAATGCATTCACAAACAACTTATGAAACATCTAACTGATAACGTCCTTAACACCAACTCATAGTACCACCACTGCCCTTCTTTCCTTCATGGACACTGTCAACAAAGCCCTTGACTCTGGCCAAATAACATCAGTACTTCCATTGGACCCATCAAAGGCTTTTGACACAGTGTCTTATCCCAACTTACTTCAACTACAACTACTGGATGTTCTCAATCCACCCTTAAATGGTTCTCAAGCTATTTAGCAGACAGGCAGCAAAGTGCTAGATGGCAAAGTAGCATATCTGAATACCTAGTCAATAAAACAGAAGATCAAGGGTCCACTTTAGGGCCACTGCTCTTCAATATTTTCATAATTAAGCTACATGCTGCCTCTCTTCAAAGCACACTTCACGTGCAACTTGAACAATTGGATGGGAAACCGGAAATTCATCTCTGGTTTGGCACCTATGTCTCTGATGCAAACAGGTAACCTGCAAATGGTTCATCTCCCAGGCCCATGCTTACACTTATCAAGGGTATCAGACCTCATCAGAGATTTGGGATACATGGCTAGGCTTAAAAAGGCCCTTGTGGTCATTAGCTTAGTAAACCCCTATGAACACTTCTCTAGTACACAGACGACTCCATCATCATCACATCCTCTTAACAATATTCAAATTCTGCAAGCCTCATCATAAAATGTCTTTACATCAATTGAAAGATGGTTAACCAAAGCACAACTTCTACTTAATGCAAAGAAAACCAAGTTTATGCTATTCTCAGCCAAGCCAATCTCACAAGTTTTCACCATATACTCCAAGAACAAGAGAAAAAAAGAAATAGTAATTCAGACTAAATTACTAGCAATTACCATAGACAACAGACTCTCCTTTAAACAACAACAAACTTATTGCTATTAAAAAACACACTTTAGACTTGGTAGTTTATACAGACACAAACTGTGCATGGATAAACCCACTAAAAAGGCACTTGCCAATAGCCTCTTGCTCCCAACCCCCAGCTTTACCAACTTGCACCAATCTCTCAAAAACAAACTCCAAGCATGCTACCACAACTGCCAAATTTGCAACTGGTCTATCATATTGGTCTCATCACTGTCTAGCTCTTAAGGAACTTAACTGGCTAGAGTTCCAACATTACCTAGATTCCACCCAACTAACAAACTCAAGCTAAATTACACACTAGACAGCTGCTCTACCCTTCAGACCATCCTACAACCCTACTCTCCACTCCGAAATCTACAATCTACCAACAAACTTGTAACAGCTGGTAAACCTAATAAAAGAGCTGGACACAGCCTCTACTACTATGCCACAGCTAGGATTTGGAAATCTCTTCCCAAGAATCACCCTCCTAGACTCATTAAATACATTCAAAACAACTCTACAGAAATACTTTCTCAACAATCACATCTGTCCCTGTACCCAAAACTATAGCCCAACATAAATAATCTTTTAGTTCTCATCTTTTTCTTAACTTTATCGCATTTTTTTATACCTCCATCTTCATATTACCATACCTCCTGCATCTCTCTCTCACATCCATCCCCCTACGTCCATATCTCTCTCATCATACACATCAACTTACCTACTTCTTCTACTCACATCATCCTTCCCATTCACAACCTCTACCTCCGAGCAAATATTACACCTTTTCTTACTATGCTTCCGCCCATATTCTCATCATGACAAATGCATTGTAGCAACCTACCAACTATATGTTGTTGTATGAATTAACTAATTTAATGCACTTTTTGTTAAATTTTTTTGCTCTGTATGTTAATTTAGTATGTCATACATGTGGATTTTTTTCTCCCCAGGCCTCCACTGAAAATGAGTTTCTGACCCAGTGGACTTTCCCAGTTAACAAATGCCAATAAATAATATTTCCCTTTTTTATCACAAGTCCAATTTCCATTTTCTACTAATTGCTTTTTTTTTTTGGCAGCCTACAGTTTTAACTTAAAAAGGCCTCACTTTGTCTAGGCAAATTCAAAGCCTATGCCCCAGCTCAAAATGATAATTTCCTTAGCTACACCCATTGCTCTCCCAACATTTCTAACAAAGAATCGTTAAACATCTGCCAGTTTGTTGCTGTTCCAAAAACTGTCCCCAGTTACCACCATTTTTCCCATCACACCTCCGGCATTTGCCGTACACACCTAAGAAAAAAAATCTCTGAAGTCTCAAGAACTCAGGAAAGTTCAAATATTATGAACATTTGAGAATCAACACCATAGACATAAAAAGTCATCATGTGGATGACTGGCCCAGTAATCAAGGAGCCTCAGTCCTCACCATGTAACAAAGGGTGGCCAATACTACAGAACAAGACACTACTTTGCAGGACAGTCTCAAATAATTTTAGCATCTCACATCTCAGATTAAAACAATTTAATTTCAACTACTTTAAAGTGGTACCAGCAGTTTAATATACACACAACATACAGTTCTGATACATTTGTAAGACAAGTATATGAATCATGGTTGATATTCACAAATGGCGTGGTTATTTTTACACAATTCTAGATATATGTGCTGGCAGTATCTCCTTCTGTCACATTTCTATATAAATCATAATATTCACAAATGACAATTATTTATAAAATTATAGCTAGCTGGGCTGACGGTATTTCCTTTGTCACACCTTTAATACCAGGGAAAAAGTAAAGACTACATAAGCAGACCACTGTGCACCTGGATGTCACAGACATTAACCAGCCAAGCTTTACTGCAAGGAAATCTGGAACAAAATCTTTGCAACTGGCAATTTGTGTCAAAAAGAAAGAGGTCTATCCATGGCAGATCCCAGCTGTGCATTAAAGGACTGAAATAAGTTGGAGATAGCTTAATTTATATATTTTAATGCAAGTTGTATATTGCTTACCTAACAGCTCGCCAAGAAGCTTGGAGATGGATAACCAACTCTCATAGCAGCATGTGCACTTCTTCAATCATCAAGATGGAAAAACATGCACTGGCACTTTGAAAATACCTGTGGTACCATGGATAGAGCAAACCAGATAGAAGGACTTGCAAGTAATTCTCACCAACTCTGAATCTCAGAATTCACATGTGAACAGGGATGTACAGGTATGCATTCTTTAGGTTCAGGTCAAGTAAAATGCCTGTCACGGATCTTCATTCCAGTAGCATTGTGTGTTCTGGAGCCTCTTTAAATTACAAGTAAATGAAGTTCAAGTTGTAGCCAAAAGACATCTGAAATTGAACCAAAAGAACTAATCTCAGCTTTGGAATTACAAACCATAAGTAAGGAAATCTGAAAAAATGCAATTTTCCATTTCGGTTTGGAACCTGAAGAATCAAATGGAGGGAGGAGGAGCACTCTTCCTCTACTCTGGAGGAGACACTCCCAAGCAGACTGCCAAGCTGCAACATATTCTGGCAAATCTCTTGAAATATGAGATCAAAAATAAGTCAGGGAGCCAACCTAACAGCAAATGTGTGGGCTTTCTGTTTTAGATACAATTTACTAACAGAAAACAAGCCCTCTTCAGTACGTGGGTCTGCTAAATTTGTCAAAAGAGCTTAGCGTCTGTCAATTACCTACTAAAAATATTGAAACAGCCAAAAATTTGGGTGGAGTGACAATATCCTGAGAAGCCCATATCCTTATAACATGCCTGTGAGCCAGCATCTAGTGCAAACATTTCTGCAACTCCTTCTCATGTCTGTTCAGTAAAGTACAGTTGCACCTGTAACAGCAGATGTTCGAACTTCACACTGCCTCAGTGGCATATGGGTTCTGTACTTGCACAAACAACCCACACTGGCAGCTTTCCACAGTTCAGAATTACCTCCCTGACTCTCTGTGACAGGGTACTGGTGAAGCCCCTCCCATCAGGGAAGCTATCCCTTTGTTACAGAAAGCCAGTCATTCAGGATTTTAAGAACAAAGAAGGACCAAAAGCAAAAACTGCCGGAAACCAATTCACAGCCATAAAACGCCAACACAAATAACCAAAGTCAACCAACACAAAGCTGGATACCAACAAACTGTATACAAAAGAAGGGGATGGTGGGTGGGTGCTGCCAATGAGTACAATTCAAACATCTACTATTGCAAGTAGGACTTGAGCACCTGTACTACCTTCTTCATTCAGGCTGTCTCAATGGCATGTGGGCAGATTTCCAATGCTTATCCTACTTGGGATGAGGAGGGATAAGGATCCAGGAGCTCCTGGAGAATGATCCTCACAAAGCCCGTTCTGGAATTTCAGAAGCAATCCAGTCTGCATGCTTTTTAAAGTAAAGAACAGAGAACAAAGATGCTGTCTCTAGAATGCTTCTAGAGTCTACTCTTTTCCAAAATGCCACAGAAGAGAATAAAGCCTTGGTGAAATGTGCCTTAACTTTCCTTGAAATAGATTTACCATGGTGGGAGTAACAAAAAGGAATAGCAAAAGATAACCAAGCGAGAAATCATTTGCTAGAGACAAACTCCTTAGCCCAAGAGGAGGAAATAAGTCAATGTTCAGCTTCCCTGAAGGGCTTAGCCCTGTCATGGTTGTATCGGAGTCGCCTGTGCACACCCATGATATGCAGAATCTTCTTTTTCTTGCTTTTAAGTTCCTGAAAGAAAACTTGGGAGAGTGATAGCCTGATTCATTGTAAATTCAGAAACAACTTTTGGCATGAAAGAAGGATTACTGCGTAGGACTGTCGTTATGGAAAAACAGATAAGGTTGGCCCAGTATGAAAGCATGCAGCTGAGAGAATGAGTCAATTTGCCAATGTCAGAGCAATAAGCAAAAGATTTCCAAGTGATGAGCCTCAAATCAGCCTGAAAACAGATTAAAGAGGAGAGGAGGTAATTTTTTTGAGAACAAAGTCGATATTCCAAGGAGGAAGAATTTGTTTTTGAGAAGGACACAAATGTAACACTGCTTTCATAAATTCACTACAAAAAGAAATGAGGGGGGAGGGATACATGGGCAAGCTGAAATGGCAGCAAAATGCAGCTTTACAGATGTATAAGATAAGCCATCACAGAGAGGCTTGCACAAATATTTCAAAACCAGAGGGGCAGAAACCATACTGACCCCTCTGATACTGGTTAGGTGATACCTAGAAAACCTCTTTTACTAATATGAGATTTTCCAGTTGCTGGTTTTTCTTGCATCCTTCAATAGCTGCTGTACATCCTCATGACACAAGTGGCTAAAAAGGTATTAAAAAACAGAATCATCCAGGCTATAAGCAACAATTGCTCTAGGCTGGGGTGCACTGGTCACCCCTGACACTGAAAGAGCAGATCCAAACTGCAAAGAAGCTTGTGGTACTTGCCACTAGCCAATTCCTTTAAAAGGGAGAACCACCAATTCCTGGGCCAAAAGGGGCTGCCAACAATATTCTTTGACAATTCTTTCAGAATTTTTCAGGAGTACTTTGGGTATCAGTGCAAAGAGTAGAAAAGCATCAAGAAACATTCTCATTCAAGGCAAAAAAGAATGCTTCTGTCTTCTAAGCATGGCTGCAAGGAGATCTCAAACAGAATTTTTCCAATTGTCTGTTTTGAAAGGAGGTGAACAGATCTATTTGAAGTGTTCCCACAACTGGATTGCCACTTACCAATTTTACCCAGTGGTGTAGGGTTAGACGAAGCCAAGACTTTCTTGTTAGAATTGGCAACCAATCCTCTTTCTTATATGAAATTTACTTACTCCTTGAAAAAATTCATAACCATGTAATGATCCTGGATGGGGATTGGAACATGGCTAACAGAACTGAGCTCGACAGGACATAGCTAATAAACAACCTGCAGCCCTTACCAACCTTCTAGGCAACATAGATGATTTTAACCTGCTGATCCGTTTGAATCTTTCAGAAAGGACCCCTTAGTTAGTAAATATACATTTTCTCAGTTCATCATAAATCCTGGTCTAGGATAGACTTTGTTCTAATCTCAACATTTTTCTCAATTTATAAAATAACTTACAGTTGTGAACCTAGAACTCTTTCTGATCATGCCAAAATTAATCTTAACATAATTAATTCCAGACCAAACTCGGATAAATAAATCCCATCTAAATGGTCCTTTAACTCAAATCTTTTAAATAATAAGACTCTCTGTCAAGAAATCCAGGAATTCTTATCCCTTACAACAAATGCCTTTTACAATTCGGATATTCCCCTTGACATCCATTGGGCTGCAGCTAAAGTTACGCTCAGAGGTATCCTTACTCAAAAAGCATCTTTAATCAAAAAACAGGTTAAATCGCATGTATTGTCATTAAAAGCTGAACTAAAAAGACTAGGGTCAGAACTGCAAACTAAATTCTCTACTGATGTCGAAAAGCAGATGATATCCCAGCAAAAACAACTTCATGAAGTACACCTAAAACAATACTCTCTCACGGAACTAAGACTCCTACATAGATAAGCTGAATGGGCCCAAACCCCTTCAAGGTTTCGGGCCAGGATAATAAATATTAAACCCCCACCTACTAGAATAAAACAAACTGACCACAATGGCAAGTCCTTTTTCACAGACAATGAAATCATTAAGATCTTTGAAGAGGTGTATAAAGAAGTGTATTGACCTCAATTACTTGATGTGGAGGTCTTCACTGACCTTTTCTTGGATGACTTACAATTTCCATTAATAAATGATACCCTCAGGCACTCTCTCAAGACTCCTGTATCTGTTGATGAAATCCTTCTAGTCATAAACAAAGTAAAACCAGGAAAAGCCCCGGGTCCAGATGGCTATGTTGCAGAATTTTATAAAGCCCTCAAGAATCTCTTAGCTCCCCTTTTACTCAAAGTTTACAATTATATAACCCAATTTGGCATCTCCGATTTATACATAAATAATTCCAAGACTATTTTTATACAAAAATTTAATGACACTAAATTCAGCCCTAACGACTACCGTCCAATTGCTTTAATCAATCTAGACATGAAAATTCTGTCATCAATTCTGGCATATAGATTAAAAAAAGGTACAACCACACATCATATTCCACGACCAATTAGGATTCATGAATAATAGACATGTGTGGGACAATACTTTGACCATAGACGTCATAACCAATATGACAGTGAATGAAAAATCACCCAAGTATGCACTCTCAGTGGATGCTCAAAAAGCATTCGATAGGGTAAACTTACACTTTCTTTTCAAGACTATGAAGCGCTTTGCCTTTCCTGATGAACATATCAACATGGTCACAACTCTCTATAACAAAGCATCCACCACACTAAATATAAACAAAGAATTCAAACCCAATTAAAATAATTAATGGTGCAAGGCAGGGGTGCCCGCTCTCACCTTACTTATTTAACCTCTTATCTTGACGTTTTTTTATTGAAACTAAGTCAAAAAACATTTCATCACTCAGTTTACATCTCCAAAGTTCCAGTGAAGTATACTGCCTTTGCAGACGATTTAAATATCTACTTTGAATTTCCCTCGACTGACCTAGAAAAAAATCTTAAGCGCCACCGACGAGTTTTCAAGAATTTCAAATTATGCCATCAACCCAAATAAATCAATAATTTACCCGCTAAACCCCATTGGACACAAAGAATTCTTCACACCAGAAACAAAGATCAAAGTTAACTATTCACTCAAATATCTGGGCATAACCTTCACCCACCCACAACAGGAACTAATTAAAAATAATCTCTATAAAACGTGGTCTAAAATCATGGATGATCTCTCAAGATGAAAAATTTGAATCTCCCCCTTCTTTCTAAGACAGCTATTATAAAAATGAATATCCTCCTCAAAATTCTTTTTCATTTCTATGCCCTCAACCAGAACATTCCTAACAGTTTTTTCTCGAAAATGGAAACTATACTAGGGAATTTTATATGGTACCCCAAGAATACTAGGATCAGCTATTCTAAACTAACCCTTTCCAAAGAAAAGGGAGGTATGTGCCTCCCAGATTTTCTAACATACTATTATATAATAAATGCTAGCCATGTTATACACACAGCTAATTACGATCCTTTAAATAAAGCTTGGAATCCCCTTTGGTTAAAAATCTACCATTCACACCTAATGGGATCCAAGCTTAATCCTACAGCAACCATTTTCCTAAATACCAAAACTCTTAAAGACTAAGATTCACCCTACACTAATAAAAAATATTGTAGGGTTCCAAAAGCTTATAACATCTCTAGACCTAAAAAATTCCTTAATGATGGCCCAACCAATTCACTTAAATGCTAACTTCAAACTAAACATGCTAAACCTAGACAAATTTACTCAAATTAAGAATTGTATAGTCTCGGACTTTTATAAAATCAAAGACCACCCATTTGATTCTAATACAGCATCCTTGGCAGTCAATAAAATATATTATATAATCGTCAAACAAATAATATACCTAGTAACTCTAGTTACAGACAAGATCGAAGTGACTCCATTAGAATTCCAACTCTATCAGCAATTAATAACACAGCTTCTGTTAAGGTCTAAAATGCTTTCAAACGCTTACAGACTAATAACAAAAATAAATCAACATGACAAAATTTTATTTTTCAAGTACTGGGAGAGCCAAAACAAAGAAATAACTCTGAACCAAAAGCTTGAAGCGATTGATATAACACTAAAACTAACTCCCTTCAAAAAATTAATCTATACTCAGATTATGATAAACAACAATGCCTATCATACGCCTCTATTTCTGAGCAAAATAAATTCAAACACCTCACCTCTATGCCCTACATGTCCCAACTCAGTAGCTAATGCTTTACATATATTTTGGTCCTGTAAAAATGTCTACAAGCTCTGGTGCTCTGAGAGCACAACTCGAGAAAATGGGATACATGAAGTCCACCCTTTCATGCGAAATGGCAATTTTGAACCTATTTCCTAGATCCTACAACTATGAGTCTAAACATATTATTGTTGCACTTTGTGCATTACTGAAAACCTATTTTACACTCAACTGGCTAGATAGATCTAAAACCTCTTGGAAAGAGTTTAAATCAATGGCTACCAAATATGTTATGGCAAGCAAACTAAGTACAATAAGCAAAAAGAAAAAGTACTTTCAGAAATAGTGGAGTAACCTTATAGAAGTTCTTAACTAGACCCTCATTTATTTTAAATTCCTTTTCTTTCTTTTCCTTTGCTTTTTCCCTCTCGCTTTTCCTCACTTAAATAGTCTTCCTCTTAAAACGCTCTACTTTCTGTTTTTCAACCTTACCAGACGAGGATGTTAACCTCCAGTCATTCCATAAAGGGATATAATATACACTTATCATCATACCCTATACCCCTAACGGTAGTAACAATACTCAATTTCTATATATATATATATATATATATATATATATATATATATACATATATACACGTATATAGTTAATTAGAATAGGTTTAGATATACGGGTACATATCTTACGTGATAATTCGGTTTGTGCAATTGCTAATACTTCCTTTTATGATCTTATGTTTAACTGTAAGCATCTTGCTTAGCAAATATTAATTATATTTCCTGAAGTCTATTACTGAATGTACTTGACAACAAACAAATATTGTAAGTGAATGTAAAGTTTTTTCTTCCATAGTTTGTTCTTCTTTTACCTGTATTTGAATTGTATACTGAAAATTGTAATAAAAATCATATTATAAAAAGAACTGGCAACACTAAAGAAACCGCAGCTGGGTCGGTTGACAAAGAAGCAAAGAGATCTGCAGGATCAGAGTACACCATGGATTTCCTCATATGCTTTTTAGGAACTGGTTCACCAGCTAGAACGATTTTACATGCAGTTTTATAGACATCTTCTAAGTCTGGTAACAGTAGGAACACCCAAAACATTTGGGATCTCATCCTCAAGAAGATCATAAACTGCCACTCTCTGGCAGAGCTCCAGATTGCTTTCAGTCAAGTACATCTCTAAATATAATATCTGTAAAAAGGTGAACACCTGTTTGGGTTTTTGAACTTGCTCACCTTCCAAAAAATCAGATTGGAACAGAGTCAGAGTGTTCATTACCTGCTGCATCGAAGTCCCCATCAAAATCTGTGGCATTGTACTGACTTCGAGAAGGTAGCCTCAGAGATTCTGAATAGGAGCATAGCCTCTAACATTAACTAATTGTAAAACACTCTTAGCTAAGGAAACCAAATCAGCCCTGTAAATGTTAATAACCTGACAGTCATGTGGTCAAATTTTTCTTCTAAGTGTAGACTACACCAGAGGACAAAATATCAGGGGCACAGTATTATGTCTGACAAGGGTTCTCTTACCCAGGACCCCTCCTGCACCTAAAGTGTTTAGTTCGCCCATACCCGAACCAGAGACTGAAAAGTTCCAGAGGATGTGTCTGACTCCCTGTACCATAAAAGGCAGTGGGCTCACACTGAAGGGTAATGGAGAAAAAAGTTAAGTGGTCTGCAGGCCTGCTTAAGGCAGCAACAGATTCAGAATCTGTAGGCTGGGGCATATTTTTGTTGATTTCTTTTCTTTTAGGTGGAAATGGATTTGACTGGAGGGACATATCATGGTCCACCAAGTCAGGAGGAAATAATCAACCATAACAATATACTGACACTGCTAAGGGTCTACTAAGGGCAGCAATAATAGAAAATATAAACTATGTTCCCACACAGCAAATAAAGCCGAACTACATAAAATATAGAAGGAGCCATTTAAATTGTGCTAAGCCTTGTTTTACAATCTGAAGTGTATATGAAATAGTGAAAAAAATCAAATATATTCCCTTAAATCAAATAGGATCCTTTACAAGCAGATTCCCTTGTCAAAAAAAAAATATCCAAAGAAAATGCAAATAATTTGTGGTGCAATCATGATTTAACTAGAAACTTGGCTATAGCAGTGCTAAGCCAGTAGTAAATATAAAAATTAAGAGAAAAGTGAAAAATGCTCATAAACCAACAACAAAAAGGTGCAATAGTGCTTGAAATAAACTGTTGAACCCAAATGAAAGCACTATTCGTTGCGAGTCCAATACCTTCTTTATTGAAAAAACAGAATTAAGCGCTTTCGTCAGTTAAAACTTGACTTCTTCAGAATTTAATTCTGAAGAAGTCAAGTTTTAACTGACGAAAGCGCTTAATTCTGTTTTTTTCAATAAAGAAGGTATTGGACTCACAAGGAATAGTGCTTTCATTTGGGTTCAAAAGTGAAAAATGCAATAATTTCCTGTTAGAACTTCAAAATAAATTAGATAAATTTCAGAAACAGGCCTTGCAGCACCACACCAGGACACTGTCCCCTAGTGTTCAGCTGACACCTCATAACTTTCATTTCCCAGTACAAGTTGGAAAACACTTTAGAAAAGCCCCATGCCCATTTAAAAACAGTATTAGGCATACAAAAAACATGGCAGTAAGTTAGAATTCCCAAGGGAATTAGCAGTAGTAAATAAGTATACTAAAATAAAACAATATATTTTTATTTAATAAAATAAAAAGAAAACAATTACATAATGAGAAAGAGGAAGGGATGTTCCTAAAGGGAGCTTATCTATGTCTGGAAGACGTACTCCACTAATAAGGCTCCTGACGAGATTCAACTGTGCAAGTCCTACTGCAGGCAAAGACTGAATAACTGACCTTCTGTTACAGGGGTTAGGCTTCCCCTGATGGGAAGGGCTCAGCCAATCCCTATCACAGAGTGTCAGAGGAGGGAATACTGAGCTCTGAGAAAGCTACCAGTTTGAGTTGGTTTTCAAGGCACAGAACTCATATGCCACTGAGGCAGTGTGAAAGATGATCATAAGAAAACTCAGTCCCACTATTTGCCTGCAAAAAGGCCAGGAAATGACAGGATTCAATACTTCTAAGATGTGCAACCATGAGTTCACAAAATTAAAACCTTACTGTGACAGAAGTCCACAGAATTGGAGGTCCTTCTACAGCAGGGGTGGGCAAACTTTTTGATTCGTGGGCCACATTGAGTTCTAACATTTGACAAAGGGGCCGGAACAGGAGCAGATAGATGGCATTTAACAGATTTAACTTTCAGGCAGGTGAGCTGGACCACTAGGACTCACTTTCGGTCAAGCCTTAATTGCAATACAACTACTGAAACCCAGTGAATAAAACATAACAAAAATAATTAAAAGCATAAAAATACAAATCAGACATAAATGCACAAAACTGTATTAGGTACAGCATATAAAAATAGCTTAATACCTCTGTAAAACAAAAACATTAACACCAGTTACCTAGTAAATATTGTGAGAAGATTCATCTGGAAGAGATGGATTCCAAGACCATTTTACCTCAGGTAACATTGCATGAGCATACACAATGGCTCCCTAAAAAAATGTTTTCATTCTATTTTTATATGAATACAGTATAGGAATTTTAACAATGGCTACTGAGGTGCACTCCAGTGACACTATGTCCAGGTCCTCTGGACAATATCAAACTAGATCACATTCTTTGGGGCATTTTAAATCAAAAGTAATATTAGGACTTATGGAAAATGCTGCACAGACAAGGAGGGGACTTATATATTCAAGTGCCTGCTTACATATTAATCCCTTGTGAACCAAACAGAACACAGTAATAACTGCTGCTTCTTACCTACTTAATAGTGTACTTTTAGGAGAGTTTAAATTAATAAGCTAGTAAATCACTTTACACGCAGATACATTTTCTGTCAGTGAAACTGGACATCTATTTAACTTCAGCAGGTTTTGAACAGTGATGCTGCAATCTATACACACACACACACACACACACACACAGAATCTTGTCAGCTTTCATAATTCACTTTCTCTCTCCAATCGCTCACACACACATACACTCTTCACCTTTCAAACCTGCATTCAATCACTTTCTCTCTCTGATCGCTCACACACACACTTCACCTTTCAAACCTGCATTCACTCACTTTCTCTCTCCAATACACACACACTCTTCACAATTCAAACCTGCATTCACTCACTTTCTCTCTCCGATCGTTCACACACACACACACACTCTTCACAATTCAAACCTGCATTCACTCACTTTCTCTCTCCGATCGCTCACACACACACTTCACCTTTCAAACCTGCATTCACTCACTTTCTCTCTCTCATTCACACACACACACACACACACACACACACACACACTTCACCTTTCAAACCTGCATTCAGTGATTCACTCACTTTCTCTCTCCGATCACTCACACACACACACACACACACACACACACACACACTCTCTCACCCTGAGTAGTGCTCGGCGTCTTCTGTTCAATCTATCCTCATGTTGCTGCTGCTGCCATTAATCCTGGGCCCGGCTCCGTTTCAGGGTTCGCTGCATCCCCCAGCCTGCTAACGCCATTAATCCCAGCTTATATCCCTGGCCCCTTTGCTGCTGCCATGAATCCGTTTCAGGGCTCGCTGAGTCAGCCTCTTCTGTTCCACATGTTGCATTCCCACTGACTGTTAACTTAACCGCCAGCCAGCCGGAATGATGATCGAGCTCCTTGAGCTCAATTCCGACTGGCTGGCAGCCTGGCGGTGCTGGCGTCATCGCCAAGATGTGATGACGCCAGCCCCAACAGCTAAAATTTAAAAAAAAAAGAAAAAAAAAATCGGGTTTTGGCGGGCGAATCAAAGCGTTGCATGTGGCCCCTTGCCCATGCCTGTTCTACAGCTTCCTACTTCCAGCTTCTTTAAGGATATTTTTGGTCACTCCATTTTCCCGGTGATTTCGTCTGAACGCTACTGGAAGAAAGCTCTGCTGTGTACTACTCATTCAGATCAGTCTCTCTAACCTTTACTGGTCAAACTACATCTTAAAATATCAGTTCCTCACTGCAAACTTCTTTCTACATGTAGCAAAATAACTGCAAGACAAAACCTGGTGCTAATCTCAGACATTACAAATTAGAACTCTTTTGCCATCATCAGCCTTTTGCGTATGCGGGGGTGCACACACTTGTTGAGGACATCACAGGTTGCATAAAATTTTGAATTTCCCATACATGAAAAAAATACATTTTTCAAACTGCAAAAGAATTAACAGTTATGCAGGCAAGTATTAAAAAACAAATAGGTTTCCTTACTGGCTACTTATTTTCAAGTCACCGGGAAGGGACTGATGACTGCTTTTTGCAGCAAGAAAATAAATGCATAATGGAGCAAGCAGCTCCTTCTTATAAGGTGCAGGGTAAGTATCTGAGACACAGGAGGATCATGGCTCATCATGAAGTCAGGATGGAAAGGTGGGATGTCTACCTTTAGATATTTAATTTGATAAGGAATACTGTAGCAGTCAGTCCTATGATTAACATTTATTACTTAGTTAGCTTTTCAAGCACTAAGTTCTAGATGGAGCTATTTTTCCCCTAAAGAAAAATAAGGCAACTTGTTTTCTTACAATGTTTTCAAAGGCCATTCTCTCGCTGTACCTTCCTTCAATAGCTGCATTTCTGAATTAGTGTCAGTACAACTCAAACTGCCTTTTTTTGTTTCCTCTTCCATTATAGTTTATAATGCATAATTACCCAAAGAATCATTTACTATCATTATAAAAAAAATCATATTCTTATGGGAAAAAAAAATTGCTTTACTCAGCTTTGTGTTATTTCCCTGGCTTGTGTTTCTCTTTTAGACCATAATTCTGTAGACCAAGTCAAATCTCAGAAATCTTGAGTTTCTTGCACTAGGATTTTCAAACTATATTTTGCAAGGGCTTGCAATGTGCTTCTACTTGAACAGCTTTACAACTGACAGTCTCGCAGAATTATTCATAACTATATGCTACTGTTTATAAAGTCTTCTCTTTAAAAGTGGTTAGCTCTTGCATGCATCAGTAAATGCTCTTAACACGCAACAGTTGGTCTCTGCTCTTTTATGATTACAACTTCTAAATCACTTTGGGTATTACCAATGTGCAGTACAACTGGTTTACATAATCGCAGTACGTCAGCAATGGTGCATGTGTAACTAGTTTATTGAGAATTTCAAATCTCCTTTTCTGTTTACAGTTCCATTCTCATGCTAAGTATACCTTGATTCAATAGCTTCCTTAGTGACCTTGATTCAACAGCTTCCTCAGTGGCACAGATATTGCAGACATATGTGGTACAAACTTTTCTAAATACCATTATCATTCATAGAAACCACTTTAAAGCCTATTCTGTTCTGGCTATGACATTTGCATTCTTAGGGTTTCTGTATCAAACTTCACTTTAGTCCCTCTGACATCAGACTATGCAAATGTATTTCATACCTGTCACACTATTTGCACTTGAACCTGAAATTATTCTTTCTCAGTGATGCAACATAACTGATGCTCAATGAATCTGGGAAAGACATTGGCTGGTCAATTTTCAATGAGAACAGCAGATTTTTTATTCAGTTTAGGTGAAACTAAAAAAAAAAAAAATTTACCTCAGGCAACACAAGTAACAAAACTCAGTGACACAAGCAGCTGTGTGCTTGATTCAGCACAGCTGGGGATCAGGTAATGATTTTTATAACAGAAAACACCTGTCCTGGATCCTCACTGATACAATACGCAGATGATTCTACACTTATTACTATTGCTGAATCACCAACTCAACTAAAATCAGACACACAGTCCTCTAACTCTGTAGAAAACTGGCTATCTGAAAACCAACTTATCTTTAATCCAAAAAAAAAACAAATTACTACTCTTTCTCCCTAAAAACCATAACCACATAAAGTCTTCCTTCTCCATACCGTCACAAAATAATACTCAAATACAGGTGAACACCAGTACAACACTCTTTGGCTTTACTACTGATGACAGACTAACCTTTGATTTACATGTCAATAATTGTATCCGAAAAGCATATCTCACGCTAGGTCTCCTCCACAGAAACCAAAACTATCTTACCAAAACAGCAAAACTAACCCTTTCAAATGCCTACCTCTTATCCACTTTACTTTATAGCTCCCAAATTCTCACCATCCTCAACACTGGACTACTAAACAAGTTACAAACAACTTATAACAGGACTGCCAGATTTGCTGCCCACAATTCTTACAAATCCTGTCACTGTCAATCACTAAAATAACTAAATTGGCTAGAATTACCCAACCTGCTTCGGTATAATCAATTTCAGATTATTCATGCCTTCTTTACACACCCTCTTTCTGTCCAACTACCTCATCTCTAATCTCTCATTACCTACCCAATAGATTACTCCGCAGTTCTGAACAAGGCCTACTAAGAATCTACAAACCAAGGACCAAAATGGGTCACCTAGTCTATAGCTTTAACCCTTCCAAGGCCTGGAATAGCCTACCACTAGATATAAGATCCCTTGAACATCCCAGTCAATTCAAAACCGCTACAAAAAATACCTTCATGAAAAATGGACTTGCCAATGTAATCATCCCCCATAAACACTCCCCTATAACTTTCTACTTCTTTTTACTCTTCCTTACCTTCAGTAAACAAACTTACTACTTTATCTTCTCCTCTTGGTACATCACTGTACAAACATAACTCGTAAAATATTTCAGCTATGTAACTATTGCACTATTATGTATATACTATGTAATTATGAATGTATCCCTCTGATGAATGTATTTCTATGTATTTCACTTGCCACAGTTTAATGTATGACACTGTAAAGCAGTAATCTGTGGTACTGATGAATGTATTTATTATGTAAAATTTCTATTTTCTGTTTGAGCTTTTCTCCTCGGGCCTCCGCTGAAAATGGGCATTTGTAGCCCAGTCGGACAAACCCGGTCAACAAATATAAAATAAATAAATAAGTTTACAAACTTTAAATTCAGTCCCAGTGTCCTACACGTTCAAAACAGTTTCTTTTAAGAGGCAAATTTTTGTAAGGTTCTCAAATTCTCTTGCACACCTAGCTAATCCATCTGTTCCTTTGGACACCTCAGATTCCAGTTTCCAGTTCAATACAAGGGCAAGAGAGCTAAACCACATCTATTTTCTGTAGCTCAACACACACACACTGCAGCATACAAGGCAGCATCAACCTTTGATTTAAGCCCAGAACCCCTCCTCTGAATCATCCGAGCTTTTGTCACTCTGAAGCTCCCTTTTCCAGTTACTCAGCAAGGACTACTCCCCTACTTACCCACTAAACTGTTGCACAAAGCATTTAATATAATCTCCTGCCTTAAACTCGCGTACTAGGCTCCTCAGAGCACTAACACCTCTCTTAGTAAGCTCAAACGCTCATTAAATACAGGCAAAATTATAAAAACTTAATTGTGATAATCACACTGTTTCCTCTCATGGGGTTGCTAAGCTACTCAACTGCCCCATTTTTCAAGTTAAAATCTTTCAGGAAACTACTCCCAAACTGTGCTACCTTTGCGGGTTTAACACTTTCAGTTACAGTTCCAAATCGCCTAATTCATTATTTTACCTATTTAGCAACTTTATCAGCTTCCTACTGGAAGTTTTAGAGCTGTAACACTGAATCTTGCAAACAGAAAAAGTAAACTGCAACAGACGCAATAAATCTTGAAGTGACAATTGTATTAAAGCACTGTTCTTGGGGGAGGGGTGAAGCAGCACCCCTACACTACTACTGTTTCTACACACAATCACTTGGACTGATCTCGGTGAATGTGCCAGAGCATTGCAACCTCACATTAAGAATATGCTTAAAATGTTCACAATTAAAGTCTCACTTTTCTAGTCAGAAAGTTTAACAAAAAGAACACACACTTAGTCTCTTCTCATGCTCTTCTTACGTTTGACTGCACATTAATACATGATCAATTACCTTTACAAAACCTTCCAAGCTTTCAATTAAATCTGCAACAGTTATTTGGAGCACATATGGTGATACAAGACTAAGGAACCTACAACCATCTGACTGATTTTCTAACTGTACACAAAAGATGCATAAGAAATTTCCAAATTCTCTGCCAGAATCATGGGTTTACATTTAAGACAAAAGAAAAAAAAACAAAAACACAGTACTAGGAATTACGGGGGCCATTTCCTCAACTGTAAATAATGACTAATGTTATCCTTTAAACGGACTTTATTCAGATCTTGCTGATAAGTGCAAAGCAAATTCTCTCTCATTTCACAACAGTAACCAGAGTACTAAACCATTACACTGCCTCTAAATCCTTCCTAATGACAATTAGCTTTTCAAGAACATCAGCTCCTACTCAGTTCTACTCAACAGAAAGTACAGCTGTGTATAATCTTACTATAACAGTAGATGTCATGCCAAGAACAGCCCGATGTCCGACCAGTGTGCCCAAGCCTTTAGATCTTATAGACCCTGTACATCGCACATGTGCTCCTGGCATAAGGAGTAGGACACAAACGACAATGGCAATATATGGGCACGAACACTCAGAACTGAAATGTCATACAGGAACAGAATATCCTCAGGGACAAAAAGAGCATGTACATCTAAGAGGAAAAATGGTCTGAAGGAAAAGGAAACAAAGGCCCCTCGGCCAGGAGGGCAACCAGAAACACTGAGCAAGAGCTAGAAAAGAGAGAGGGCAGGAGGGAGGGACTGAATACTGCAACAGTGAAAAGGATGACATCTACTGTTATGGTAGGATTTTGCACAACTGTACTATGTCCTTCCATATCACTGTTGCAGGGTTCTTTACATACGGAACAGTACAGGAGCTTATAAGAGTAGAAGGACAAAGACACAGAAGAACCCTCAACAAACTCATGCAGAACAGCTCTGGCAAAACCTGCCCTGGCCATAGATATAACATCCAATTTGTAATGCTTAATGAAAGTATGAACAGAGGACCAAGTAGCAGCCTCAAGTAAGCAACTGGTGTCCAAACCTTTGAAAAAGGCACCATATGGTGATATGGTCTGATCTCTGAGGAGGAGGCCAGAGATCCTGGACCTTTAAGGGGCAACAAGAAGGTGTCCATCCCAAGTCTGATGCATTTGTGAACAATTCCTTAGAATGAACTGCAGCCTGGAAAGGAAGCCCTGGATTGAGGGAGTGTTGTAAAATCCACCACTGAAGTTGGAGTTTGAGACAAGGAAGAAAGGGAACAGGGAACTCCAGAGAGTGGCAATGTCAAAGTCACAGTGATGAGACAACACTGAAATTTCTTCATATGGAACCTGACAACAGGAAGCATGAGAATAGTGGAGGCCGTGAATCCCAGAAGGCTGAGAAATTCCCTGGCTGTGACAGAGGAAGAAGAGAATGCAAAAAGGTTGTCGGAGATGGAACTTTGGGAGCAGAAAGAGAGGCCAGCACTTGAACAGCCTGAAGGCTGTGCCTGAGTAAAACATGATCCTGGGAAAAAGTCAGCACTGATTTCTTGAGATTTATGATTATCCCCAGACTGTAAAGAAAAAAAAAAGTGGTAAACTAGAGATCCTGTAACACACTGCTGGAAAAACAAAAATAAATGAGAGGGTCATCCAGCTAGGGAAAAATCTGCATCACAGAAAATCTGCAAAAAAACAATGACAGGAGTGAAGCATTTGGTGAATACCCTTAGGGATGTACAGAGGCCAAAGGGCAAATTAGAGAACTGTGCGAGAAAAAAACAGAGAAATGTAAAACTTTCCTGAAAAGAGGATGAATTGAAATGTGAAATTATGCATCCTTGAGATCTAGTGAAACCAAAAAGGCCTAGGGAAGCAGAACAGGCACTGCTTAGCTCTACAACAGCTAAACTGGCTCGAACTCTCATTACCTCACTTAAAATTAACCACTGCACATAAACTCGTATACAAAGACTTCAACTTGCCCACCTCTCCTCCTTACTGACTACATACCACTCTAACAGGCCACTAAGATCCAAAAACACAATGATGCTGTAAGTTGAAAAACCTAACCTTGTAGCTGGTCAAATACTGTACTCTTTTATTGTCTCAAAACTAAGAAATGCCCTCCCACCTTCTATCAGAACAATCAGTAATCCTGCTCTCTAAGAAGTCTCTCAGATCACACCTCTCTTCTCTCTGGCAATGTACTTGTGCCAAAATAGTATCTCCTAACACTTATTCCACTACTAAATCTCTTTACAATATCACTACTTAGGAGCTTTGATTTGATGAATTCAACTGCTTATGCCTACAAAACTCCAACAAGTAATCAAAACCTGACTAACTCCATCCTCAATGATCAAACTGTATACAATGTTGATGTGCAATGTTGGTAAAAAACTTGTACCATTGTCTTTAATATTTACTTCCATGCACTGAGACTTTATATACACTGTATAATGTGCTTTTTTCTTGTATGTACTATTAATGTTATGTGCAGCTTTTCTCCCTGGGTCTCTACAGAAAATGAGCTCACCTAGGCCCAGAAGATTTTCCTGGTTAACAAATGCAATAAATAAATAAAATAAATAATAAGGCCTGAAGAGACAACATCGGGAAAAAAATTGGTCTCCATGCGTCCTTCTCTAGGGACCAAAAACATTCTGGAGTAAAACCCCTTTCCCACCTGGATGGGTGGAATAAGCCGAATGGTGCTCTGATCAAAATCGATTGCACAACCACTGGGAAATGATGTAGCTGTTCTAGAGAAGGTAGATGAATGCTAGAAAAAGAGGGAAGGAATTTCCAACCCATGAAACAGACAGCACCCACGAGTCTGAGGTGATACAATGCCAATATGGAAGAGACAGAAAGGCAGAGACAAGGGAACCTGGCCAAGGGGAAAGGAAGGCTAAACGTTAAATGGAGACAGTCTTGTTTTGAAAAGAAGGCTTGAGAGATGGAGTCGGAGTGGATTTATCAGGAGGAATGAGCCTAGGTCTCTTCTTACCTTTAGGAGGAAAGCAAGCCTGCCTATGTATAAAGCCAGATGTAGAAAGGTGACTCCTCTGGAATTTGTAAACAGGAAAGACAAAAATATGTTTACGTTCCAGCAAGGCCTTACCCTTTTATCCTGGAGGGACTTGCAAAGGCAGCTGTCCCAAAAATATTTTTGCTATTCAGAAGAGCATCCAACAACTTGGCTTTAATAATATCAGGTAAAGTCTGAAGACATACCCAAGAGCAATGGCTCAATACAGAACCAAAGGCAGAAGCCCTGGAAGAGAGATAAGCTGCAACACAGATGCATTTTATACAGTGATGGGCAACCTAGGAAGTAGACTCCAGCCAGGAAAAAGAGCTGAAGGCTTCCCATTAGAATCAGGAAGGTCAGACACCCCTTACCAACCTAAGAAAGAGTCAAAATGTACAGTTGTGTACACTTACACTTACCATAAATGTAGATGTTAGAGTGTATTCACTGTTGCAGTCATCACATTTGGGTTATCCGCTTGCAGGTAGCCCTCAGTCGGCCTGATTATCAAAGTCTTGGGTGCTGCGTTGGCTGCTCTCATCTTCCATGACGTCAGGGAGTCAGGGGTATAAAGCATGATGCCGACGCCATTACATCAGTTTTTCTTGCCCCAGATGTCTGGTGCCCCCATAATGGGAAGCAATCAAATACAAGGATACACCTCCAACAAAAAAGCAAATACACCAAAAAGCTTAAAGCATAGTAAGCAATAATAGGTATAGTCAATAGAAGTCAGGGGGCTGGAAGGAGGGTAACCAGGACTGAAACAGTGAAAACACTCAAACATCTACATTTATGGTAAGTGTACACAACTGTACTATGTTCTTCATGTTTCACTGCTGCAGTCATCACATTTGGGTAGATTCCCAAAGCAAAGCCAGCTCTGGATTTAGAAAAAATTGGCAAGTGGCTTGGTGAAGGTATGTACAGAACTTCAGGTAGCAGCTTCTAGGATGTCCCTGGTAGGGACACCTGTGAGAAAGGCTGTAGAGGTAGATGCAGCCCTGGTTGAATGTGGTCTTATCCCCTTGTGGGGTAGGTGTTCCATGGTGCTTACAGCAGAAATGAATGTAATGGTCTATCCACTTAGAAATGGTTTGCTTTGAAATGGCCTTCCCCTCTGCACTAGCAGCAAATGCAACCAGCAGCTGTTCAGATTTCCTGAGAGGCTTAGTCCTATCCAGGTAAAATCTAAGTTGTCTGTGCACATGCAAGGAGTGTAGTATTCGCTCCCCTTTGCTCTGTGGATTAGAAAAGAAGGTTGGCAAATGAGTGGACTGATTAAGGGACACACTGGATACCACCTTGGGCATAAAGGAGGGATTGGTCCCGAGGGACACCCTGTCTGCATGAAAGATGATGAAAGGCTCCACTGCCATGAGGGCCTGTAATTCAGATACCCTTTTTGCTGAAGTGTTGGCTAGAAGAAAGACTGTTTTCCAAGAAAGGAATTTCAACTCTGCATTTGCAGCTGGCTCAAAGGGGGGTACAGTGAGCTTTTCCAATACAAAGTTAAGGTCCCAAGCTGGAGTAGGGGCTCTCCTGGGTGTTTCTGGACCCACTGAGGAATTGCTGGGTGTGAAAAGAGGGGTGGTTCCATATTGTTGTCTTTCGGCTTTTCCCGGTTAGGGGTTGCCACAGCGGAACTCCGGTCTGTTAATGACTGGCAGTAGATTTTCACAAACGCAGAGGTGCCAGCTCGATGTCCAACCTTCAACAAAGGCACGCCCATTTACACATCTTTCGAACGCCCACCCAACCGCGGGGAGGACATGCAGACTCCACACAGAAGGCACTCCCCGCACTCCAGCCGAGAATAGAACGGGAGAACCTCTTGCTGTGAGGCAACAATGCTACCGTTGCACCACCACGCTGAAATGGCTGAGGCATGAATTGTGATGGAAGAAAAGGAAAAGCCCTTGTGAAGCATCTCAGTTAAGTATTGAAGAATATGAGATAAACTGGGCACCACTGTGCCCATCCCCTGAGTTTGGCTCCAAGAACAGAATCTTTTCCATTTTTCAGCATAGGATTTTCTAGTACTAGGCCTCCTTGCCTCAAGAATGACATCCATCACTTGCTTACTGAGGAATGGTAACGGAGAGATCAGGTAATTAGCCAGGCTGCAAGGTTCAGGGTTTGAAGCTGTGGGTGCAGAATCTGGCCCTCCTGCTGGGACAGCAGGGCAGGGGTCTGAGGCAGGTTCCATGGAGCCAGCAGTAACACATTGCGCAAGAGGGGCTACCAGTGTTGGTGTGAACAGTCTGGTGTAATCAGTATTGTCCTTGGTTTGTTCTGTTTGATCTTTAGTAGCACTTTGGAGAGAAGAGGCAGAGGGAGAAAGACATAAACCGATAGGTTTTTCCAGGTGAAGGACAGGGCATCCACTTTCCAAGCTTGTGGGGAGACCTTGTGCAGAATTTGTCCAATTGGTAGTTCTGAGGGGAGGCAAACAGGTCTATCTCTGGGCTCCCCCATTTGTTTCTCAACATGTTGAATATCTTTGGTTCCGGTTTCCACTCGTGTGGGTCTATGAGATTTCTGCTTAGGTCGTCTGCCAGTGTATTTAGCTTTCCTGGCAAAAATTGAGCCTGTAGGTGCACTTGGTTGCTCAAGGCTGTGTTCCACAGAGCCAAGGCTAGTCTGCAGAGAGGGTATGAGTGGGTTCCCCCCTGCTTGTTTATGTACCACATAACAGTGGTGTTGTCCGTCTTTACCAATAATTGTTCTAGAAGAATGTGGTCCTTGTATGCTGTTAGAGCATTCTGTACAGCTAACATTTCTTTTTGATTGATATGCAGGTGCATTTGACTTGGGTTCCATTTGCCCTGAATGCACTGCCCTGACAAGCGAGTCCCCCATGCAAAGTCTCATGCGTCTGTTACGGTTTGGGAGGCAGGGAGTAGAGTGAATGGCAGTCCCTTCTTTTGGTGGCAGGCCTCTGCTCACCAAAGGGGCTCCATCTTTAGACAAGGTATGATAAGAATAACTGATTCTAGCTCCTGAGAATGTTGACACCATAGGCTTTTTAGATACCATTGTAGTTTCCTCATATGCAGTCTTGCATATGGAATTAGTAGGATGCAAGAGGCCATAAACTCCAGGGATTGCAGTATTTTCCTTGCAGATAGCTGGGTCTTTGTGGCCAGTAGTCTGAAGTAGGCTGTCAAATGAACTTGTTTCTCAGGCGTGAGGTAGGCCATCTGGAAAGTTGTATTCAACCTTGCTCCCAGGAATACAATTTGTTGGCAGGGTACAAGATGCGATTTCTTTTCGTTTATGGTGTACCCCAGAGAAGTTAGCAATTTCTTTACAAATGCCAGATGATTTAATAGTATATCCTGGCTTTCTGTCTGAATTAGACAATCGGCACTTTATGAATACCCTGGGTGCAGTAGATTAAGCCAAAGGGCAGTGCAGAGAACTGATAGTGCATGTAGCCTGCTCTGAAGCGTAGGTAATCTTCTGCAAGATTCTCTTATTGGGGTGTGCAGGTATGCTTCCTTTAAATCCAGTGTTGCCAACCAGGCATTTTTGCCTAGCATGGGAAGCAGCTGATGAAGAGTTAGCATCTTGAATTTTGGGATTACCAAAAATGTGTTTAGGATAGACAGGTCCAGGATAGGACGCCAGGAATGTTCTTTTCTGAGTACCAGGAAAAGTCTTGAGTAAAAACCTTGTCCCCATTTTTCTTCTGGGACAGGTTGAATAGCCCTGATTCTTAAAAGCGAGAGAACTTGCTTTTGAGCCTCTGCCCACTGATTTGGGGGTAGGTCTGGGTGGGTAAGGAGTGGAAGTGGAATCTGTATCCCCGGGAAACTATATTTAAAACCCATTTGTCCTAATGAGTTCCCAATTTTTTGCATGCAGGGCAATCTTTCCCCTAAAAGAACAGTCAGTTGGAGCAGGGCTTAGAAGGTTTAAAGCTAAGTCATTGAGACAGTTTACCATAAGGGGGAGACTTACCACTCCCTGCTTTGGAAGTGGGAGCCCCCCACTGCTTAGGCCTTTGAATACCTTGGGACTGAAGCCTGGGTGTTCTGCTGGTTCTGGGTTTGGACTGAAAGCCTGGAAGAGGCAGGAAAGGACCAATTCTTAGAGGGCCAATGCCTACAAAATCTGGGAGGCTGTTCTTGCAGGAAATCTTTAACAGTTTGCATAGATTTAGCTTTTTCCTCCATCTGTTTAAGTACTTCTGCTTTGTTGCCAAACAGGCGGTCTTGATTTAAGGGAGCATCCAGTAGTTTAGCTTTAACATGATCTGGCAAAGATTGTTCCTTAAGCCAAGCATGCCTTCTCAGTACAGCCCCAGTGACAGCAGCCCTGCAAGATGCCCTAATAAATCAAAACCACACTGCAAAGTATGTTTTCCAACTTGTTCAGCAGAATGCATTAAATCCTGTTAATTCTTTACTTTCACCACAGTCAGGAATCATCATTTTCTGTTTAAGCAATCCAGTAATATGCTGCTGATACTTTAACATATGAAACTGACAGTTTAAGGCCCTAATGGCCAAAGTTGCAGAAGTGTATACCTTCTTACCCCATATATCCAGTGCCCTATAATCTCTATCAGAGGGGGTAGGGTTTTTGGTAGTAGCTTTAATGCCCTTGGGTCCCTGTGAAATGGTCTCAGGATCTGCAGTAGGATTTTTAAAGAGGAACTTGTGAGAGTCAGGTACCCTGTAATACCCATCAGGTTTTCTGGGAGCAAGAGGTAAAGTGTCAGGAGCCAGGCTAGATTCAGAGAAGGCATCATCTACAATGTCCAGTACAGGAGGGATAGCTAAAGGCCTGTGTTGAGGCAGGAGTAAGACTTCCCTAAGCCTCTTTTTAGAGTCAGAGTAATCCTGGCTTTCCCAGCAGAAATGCTCCCCCTAAGACTATGCAAAGTTTCACCAAAAGAGAAATCCTCTGGAGGGGAAGCAGATGGAATGGTGTCCTCTGCACCAGAATCTTCATAGGTAGATAAGGGCAAATCCTGGTCATCAGAGGAAACAGAAATTTCAGTGTCCTGATCAGAAGGAAAATCAGTCCAAAGCCTCTTAAGAGGGAGAAGGGTGGCTTTCCCTGATTAGAGTAATAAGGTCTTCAGCCATTCTTATTTATTTTTTAGGCATAGGGGCCTGACCATGCGGTCTGGGCTTTGGTTTTCTGGGCATGGATTGAATTTTAGACCTTAAAGAAGAAGATGGCATTGGTTTAATATGCAAGTCAGTAGGCCTGAATACATCCTCAAAAGCCGGTGCCTGCACAGCGGCTCCTGACCCATCCAAGGTAGAGACATCCGCAGGTTCCACAGTTTAAGAAGCATCTCGCGGCATACTGGACTCCGAATGGGTCTCAGTAGAGGCCTGCAAATCTGAAATAGCGGGTATCAGGGGCTGCGAAAGTGCCTGAGTACTGGCAAATTGGCGCCTGGCTTAGGAGAAGCTTCATCGGCAGCTTTGGACCTATGCGGTCTGTCTCTGTCTTTATCTTTGCGTTTTCTCACAATGTCGGTAGTCGGGTGGCTTACCGAAGCCATTTCTGGATAATTGAACCAAGTACCAAAGTATTTAGATGCGAAAATGAACCGAAGACAAACAGTACGAGGTTTGAATAAGGCACAAAACCGACAGCAAGGTATGTCGTGGTCTAAGGAATGCAGTACGAATAAAAATCTTTATGAGGTATTTGCTTTCCTCAAGAAATAAATTTGTTAACTTTTACTGACATTGGATTAGAGCAAGAAAAAGGATCCCCAACGGGGTACTTAGCTAAGTTGAAGACTTCAGATCCGAAACTCGAAAACAAATATTTCAGGAGTTGGCTGACCGGCACTTGCGAACTGCTTCTGCTTTGGGCACCGCACGGCAAAAAAAAAAAACTGATGCAATGGCATTAGCTGCATGCTTTATACCCCTGACATCATGAAAGATGAGAGAGCAACCAACGCAGGACCCAAGACTTAGAAAATCAGGCTGACTGGGGGCGACCTGCAAGCAGATAATCCAAATGTGATGACTGCAACAGTGATACACGAAGATCATCATACCTGTTCATGTGGGTCTGGTGGGTCTAAATTAGAACACTGAACATTCAAAATGTTGAGTGTTCTAATATCAACCCGTTTTCAGCGAACGCTGAAAATATCGAAGAAACAGAAAACTGAATTTATTCCTAGGGAAAGAATTTGGTTGTCCATTTCTGTTGCTTCGGTATTTTCAGCGCTCTGGTGGAAAGTTACGGGTCTGGTTCAGGTAAGTGTGCGATTGTGCAGATGTGAGGGTTAGGGCAGGGTAGGTGAGTTAGGGTTAGGGCGCAGGTGAGGTGACTGTGTGATAGTGACAGACCTTAGAGTTAGGGTTTGGGTTAAGGTAAGTGGATAGTTAGTGGTGTATGTATAGTTTAGTATAGGGTTAGGTGTAAGAGTTTAGGTGTATACGTGTGGATTGCTGTTTGTTTGGTGTGCTTGTGCTGTGTGTATGTGTTTTGGAACAGCAATTTTTTTCTGAATGTTCGATGTTTTGAATTTTTGACGGATAGGGTTTGATTTTAGAACCCTCGACATTTTGAATGTTTGGTGTTCTAATACAGACTCGGGTCTGGTAATTAACAGCCTTACAAGACAGGGTGGCTGCAGTATACACTTTCTTACCCAAACTTTCCATAGCTCGACTGCCCTGAAAGAAAGGAGATTAGTAGATGGCAACAGCTTAGAAGACTTATCAGAGGAACTTGGAACCACTGAAGGATCAGCAGAAGGGTACTTAAAAATTTGCAATTCTGAGGCACCTTGTAGAACCTGCCAGGTTTCTTGGGAGCTGGAGGTGGAGAATTAGGAGCTACAAAGGCAGCAGTAAAGGTGTCCAAAAGGGCTACCAAAACATGAGGCGCAGATGGCTTGGAAGACTCCATTTGTAGAAGCTCATACTTCCTTTGGATGTCACAAACCTGGGAGCAGTCTCATTTAAAATACTCCATCATGCAGGCAACAGTATCCTGAAGGATAATTCTTCCAAAGGGGAATCTGAATTCAAAGAACCCTCTTCCTCCAAACCACAGTTTAGAGGGGAAGTAATCTGAGAAGAGTAAGCAAGGGATTCCACCCCAGAATCCAAGTCCTCATCTGAGGAATCCAATTCCCCAGACCTCAACAGGGGTGGAAGACCAGGGAGGAGCAGGGATCAATACCCCTGGAAAAGGCCTTAGGGCCTTTACAGCATTGAAAAGACCTCGAGTAAAATTCTGCCATTTACTATGAGGATCTACACAAGATGCTTAGCTTTCAGCCTTTTGTTTTGTTTTTTTGAGCTGGATGCACACCAAGTACCCTCAGAGGTTTAGACCTTTGGCAAGATTCCGTAATAGTAGTAGGATCTCATCCCTCAGTAAAACCCCAATGGGGCATTTAACTGAAAGTGGCTTGGTAACTAGCACAGCAGAAGGGCATTCAGACTGATGTTTAATAGTGGCATTCGGATGGGTGGCACACAAGTTCTCAGTGTTTGCATCCATACGTCAACTTTATGCCCTACTCCTTACGTGGGCAGCATGTGTGTGGCGTACAGCACCTTTAAGAACTGAAGGCTTTGCTTTACTAGTTGGATGCTGGGCTATCCTTGTCTTGTAAAGAATACTACAATAGTGATATGGAAGGATATCTACTAATACTTTCCTAGCAGTATGCATCACTGGCATAGCATAAGGATTTATTGGTATATGGTATTCTCCTGTTAAACTTAAGTCTATAAACGCTTCTGCAAATGCCTGTAGAACTGCAAGAGGAGTCAATTCTGGGCACATAACAGGTGCTGCAAAGAACATTTTTGGCTAACGTTGAAGGTTGAAATAATATTAACCAAGTAAAAAGCACCAGTGGAGGAATTAAAGCCCAGTCCTTTCTTTGAAATCCAATTTAATGTCAAACAGCACGACAAGACAATCCAGCAAAAACAAACGACCAAAAAAACGAACCTCAAGGCACATTAACGCTATGTCTCCACACTTGCGTTTTCGTTTGATACACTTCCTCAGATGTGAATGAATACTAATTAAAAATACACCTCACTTTATATACATATACTAATTAAACAATTTAATTCACTCTGCATTAATTAATGAACAATTAAAAAACCTCTTTACTTATCAGTTACAACCTTTTTTTAAAAAACTAACTAGCCATTCATCCATTTTTCTAAAAAACTTATACTTTAATAACATTAATAAAATAAAATAAAATGAATTAAATATGCTCATCCACATATATTATTATTAAATCCTATATTATTTAATATTAAATGTCAGAAAATGGAAAGCTAATTTTAAAATCCATTATAAAATGCATTTGATATGTTACATTATAGCACCATCTAGTGTTGAAAAGAAATATTTTATTCTAAAAAAATGCTCAATGAGACTTCCAGCTGTTTAGAACTATTATACTATCAAGAACCCTCCTTTTCCAAGTATAAAAATGTTAAAAAATTACAAAAGTTGACCGAAATGGCTTATTACATTGTAAACATTACTACCAAATAAATGAAAGGCTAAACTTTTACATTCATAATTTAGCTGCCCTCATTTTTAACACTGGGGCCAAAGAGACTGTGTTGTTCAAACCAGGCGGGTTGTAGGACTCTAGATGGAGTTGCCATAACAACTCCTTGTATTCTAGTGTCCTCCCAAGGTCCCCCTCTAACATCTTTATTAACAACTTCTAACACAAAGAAGGAGAAGACTGCCTCCACACATTTAGTTTTGTGTCTATAAAGGGCATTATTGATACAATTAGTTTTTATGCCATAGTTATGCTCATATATTTGATTTTTTAACCTCCTTTCCGATTTACCGACATAAAATGCTTCACATTTTATGCATATACTCAAATAAACTATACCACTGGTTTGACAGTTGGCGAAGTGGCTACTTTGGATCAATATGTCCCTACTACTAATACATGCTGTATCTTTGGCACATATAAAGGGACATTGAGAGCAACTTCCACATTTAAATGTGCCTACTCTCCCTTTCTTTGTTCCATCTCCCTTTCCTTTAACCTCAAAAAAATTCTTAAGGTTTTTGCCTTTCCTGTATGTACATTTTAAAGGGTGTTTGAACAAACAATTCAAGTCCGAAATTTCACCAAATTTTTGCCATTCATTTTCTAACAAATTTCTAACTAAACTTGCCTCCCCACTAAAATCCAATATAAAGTTGTTATGACCCTCAAATTGGTCATTTTTGATGTCAACCTTCTGTCCTTCATCTTTTCCTAAGTTAGGCTGACATTTATCCCCCCTTCCTTTGACAACCTCATCTTCTGTTTCCTTAATTAACCTATCAGGGTAGCCTCTATCTAAAAACATTTTACGTAGTCTTCCACATTCTTCTTCAAAATCCATCTCTCTAGAGGTCATTCTACTACCCCTGACGTATTGTCCCTTAATTATACCCTTCTTGTGATGGTGGGGGTGGGCACTATCATATGCTAGAAATGAATTGGAATAACTTTCCTTTCTAAACACCTTTGAAAAAAAGTTACCCTCTCCTTTATCAAACGAAAACGCAAGTGTGAAGACATAGCGTTAATGTGCCTTGAAGTTAGTTTTTTTGGTCGTTTGTTTTTGCTGGATTGTCTTGTCGTGCTGTTTGACATTAAATTGGATTTCAAAGAAAGGACTGGGCTTTAATTCCTCCACTGGTGCTTTTTACTTGGCGAGTTATAAACTTGTGCTAGTCTCCATTGTACTGTGGTTTGTTTCATTATGGAGGTGGAGGTGGGCTCTATAGCACCAACTGAGGGCGAGACAGGATTGGCCAGCACCGACAAACTCGACAAGCTTTCCGACCAATTAACTCAGCTCATTGAGTTATTGGTAGGAAGAGGTAATGTTACACCAAGAACAACAACGGAGATACCGGACAACCAGGAAGCTCTACCCAGGAGGGAAAGGAAGGGTCTGAGGGTGAATAGCAGTAGCCCGTTTGGACGTGAAATTGAGCTTGGTGCATTTGCGAATGGCGAAAGGACCCAAATGGATTTGGGCATACCTACTATCTTCAGGTCTAACCTAGACGAAGAAGCTATCCCACAAATGAATTTGCGAGATGACGACAACAGAGTGGTGAGACAAAAAAAAAAATAGGATCTTTCCGAAAGGCTACAGCGATGCAGTAGCGAGCAACAGGGCAGCAGGTAACAGCAACGGGGACAATATACAGTATCCTAATCAACATCAAACTGACTTTACTAATGTTTTCAATTTTAAATACAGTTTTAATTTGAAAAATGTGCAAAAAGTGAATGTTAAAGAAGTTAATCTAACTTTTAAACATAATATGAAGTTGTTTGACGAAATGCTGTTTAGATTCAAAAGTTTGGAGCTGGAGAATGCATACTTGAATGAGCGTATAAACTTAAACATTGTGCCAAAAGGATTAAGGGTATGTAAATACCCTAACAAGGTCAGGGCAGGAAGTGAATTTCACCAGGAACTGTTGAATATTTTTGATAAGTGCGGTTTGGAGATTTTGAAAGCTATTATTAAGGAAAATATAAGGGAAATGGAGGGTCTGAATAAAAGAATAGACGAGGTAAACGCATGTATTACTAAAGACCTACTTTTTTCTGTGGAAGAAAACCAGATAAAATATCAGACAACACTTAAAAGTATTGAGAAAATTATGGGTAATGTATTTGAGAGAAAATGTAGGAAACTGGATAGAGATATTTTGGAATATAAAGAAAAAAACAAACTATCCCAAACCCAGGGATGCTTTTCCCCATAATTATAACATAGCTTACAATCAGGACAACATGAATGAGGAGTTAAATCTTGATGAAAGGATTGACAATGGAGATATGAGTGATGGCCAGGAATTTCCAGAACTAAGGAGGTCTGAGAGAATTAGAAATAATTACCAGAAGAAACGGCGGAAACAACAGTACCAATACAGGAACAGGGTATACAAACAATGGTAAGGCATCATAATAAGAGCAATGGATGCGAACCCTTGAGGAAATGGATAACAAATTAAGGTGTAGTATGGAAATTAAATGACTATAGTATTTACAATTATAGTGGTTTGGAAATTACTGAGGTTTTCTTTCAATTATTCACTAAGGGTTTGAAATTTGTTCCAAATAGAAAGGCTAACCTTAGTAAAGTGTTGACCGATTTAAAATTGTTTATTAGAAAGAAAAACCTAGATCTCATGTTTCAGGGACAAAATGAGAACAGCACTAATATGAGTACCTTAAAGAAAAGAAGTATCTATAATCCACCTTTAAACCAGCAACTAAAAAATTTCGAAATAATGATGGAGAAAAAAATTAGGAAGGAATTATCCAAAAACTAGGTGGGACCTAATATAACCAAGGAGGAAAATGATTTATTACAACAATTATCTCGAGATCATACAATAAGAATACTCAAACCGGATAAAGGTGGGGGAACCATTATTATGGACCAAGTATACTATGAAGCTAAAATGTTAGAGGTATTACAGAATGAAGAGCGCTACACGAGATCCTCCTTAAATGAAATTAATATTGGCAACAAAAAGGTGTTTGTTGCATTGAATGATTTATTATTAGAGGGGTCTACAGATGTGGACACATACAGATATTTTTATGTGGAAAAACCTAAAGTTCCTAATATATTTGGTGTACCGAAGGTTCATAAGAATGTTACAAATCCACCTATGAGACCAATAGTGTCATCAGAAGGATCTGTAACAGCCCCCATAGCCAAATGGTTAGACAATAAATTAAAAGAAGTATTGAAAGAAGGGGTTGGTATTGTAAAGGATTCCTGGGATTTATTGCGGAATTTAAAGAAGGAACTCTTTGATGAAAATATAACTTTCATTACATTGGATATAGTTGACCTTTTTTCGTCCATCCCCTACAAGGAAGGTTTGGAATGGTTTGAGGAGGCCTTGATTAATTATGGAAAATTTTCACACAATGAATTTTGTTTGATTCTGACCTTAATGGATTTGGTCCTGAATAACAATTTTTTACACTATGAAGGAGAGTTTTTTAAGCAGATTAAGGGAGTTGCTATGGGTGCCTGTTGTGCACCCATATACGCAAATATTATTTTGGCAGCATGGGAACATAAATATATTTTAAATTCCCAGTTTAAGGTTTGCTGGAAGCTGTATAAGCGATACCTAGACGATATCTGTTTCTTATGGGTTGGTTCTGATGCAGAATTTACATCCTTTATGGAATATTTATCCAGAACCACCAATTTTCTCTCCTTCACCTTTTCTCAGAACAAAGAAAGTTTAAAATATTTGGACATTTTTGTTGGTAAAGGAGAGGGTAACTTTTTTTCAAAGGTGTTTAGAAAGGAAAGTTATTCCAATTCATTTCTAGCATATGATAGTGCCCACCCCCACCATCACAAGAAGGGTATAATTAAGGGACAATACGTCAGGGGTAGTAGAATGACCTCTAGAGAGATGGATTTTGAAGAAGAATGTGGAAGACTACGTAAAATGCTTTTAGATAGAGGCTACCCTGACAGGTTAATTAAGGAAACAGAAGATGAGGTTTGTCAAAGGAAGGGGGGATAAATATCAGCCTATCTTAGGAAAAGATGAAGGACAGAAGGTTGACATCAAAAATGACCAATTTGAGGGTCATAACTTTATATTGGATTTTAGTGGGGAGGCAAGCTTAATTAGAAATTTGTTAGAAAATGAATGGCAAAAATTTGGTGAAATTTCGGACTTGAATTGTTTGTTCAAACACCCTTTAAAACGTACATACAGGAAAGGCAAAAACCTTAAGAATTTTTTTGAGGTTAAAGGAAAGGGAGATAGAACAAATAAAGGGAGAGTAGGCACATTTAAATGTGGAAGTTGCTCTCAATGTCCCTTTATATGTGCCAAAGATACAGTATATATTAGTAGTAGGGACATATTGATCCAAAGTAGCCACTTCGCCAACTGTCAAACCAGTGGTATAGTTTATTTGAGTATGTGCATAAAATGTGAAGCATTTTATGTCGGTAAATCGGAAAGGAGGTTAAAAAATCGAATATATGAGCATAACTATGACATAAAAACTAATTGTATCAATAATGCCCTTTATAGACACAAAACTATGTGTGTTGGCAGTCTTCTCCTTCTTTGTGTTAGAAGTTGTTAATAAAGATGTTAGAGGGGGACCTTGGGAGGACACTATAGAATACAAGGAGTTGTTATGGCAACTCCATCTAGAGTCCTACAACCCGCCTGGTTTGAACAACACAGTCTCTTTGGCCCCAGTGTTAAAAATGAGGGCAGCTAAATTATGAATGTAAAAGTTTAGCCTGTCATTTATTTGGTAGTAATGTTTACAATGTAATAAGCCATTTCGGTCAACTTTTGTAATTTTTTAACATTTTTATACTTGGGAAAGGAGGGTTCTTGGTAGTATAACAGTTCTAAACAGCTGGAAGTCTCATTGAGCATTTTTCTTTAGAATAAAACATTTCTTTTCAACACTAGTTGGTGGTATAATGTAACATATCAAATGCATTTTATAATGGATTTTAAAATTATAGGTTCATAGGTTCATACTAGGCTATCTGCCCGAGGGCATTTACAAGCCTAGCCCATAGTTTTGTGGCTTACGCCACCCCTTTAGTATGGGGAACTATACCCATTATTTTGCTGTGCCTCTGTCGAGCAGTGACACTGAGGTAATCCCTGGGGTATATCTGCGATCTCCCATCCATTGGTCAAGATTTCTCTTGAACAAGGCCAGCGAGGTGCTCTGCCTCACATATACTGGGATTTTGTTCCACAGCATAGGGAGTCTTTGGATGATGAATCTATCCCTCCAGCACGTCCTATTAATAGCCGTGTCGAGGTTTAAGTCTCCGCCCTTGTGGCTCTGACGGATCTAGATTTTTGAGGTGAAGCATATTCATCAAATCTGGGTTTGACATGGCCTTGTATGTCAGGCACAGGTCACCTCTGAGCAAGCGGTAAGCGACTGAATAGAGCTGAAGTTCTTTCAGTCGGGCAGCATAGGACAGATTTGAGACCCTTTATCCTTTTGGTGAGGAACTTTTGTGGCCTCTCCAGCTGCTGCAAGTGTCGGGTCAGATACATTCCGAAAGGGGCATTGTACTCAATCATTGGTCTGATGAGTGATGAGTATAGGGAAACTATGACCTCCCTTGATCTAGATGTGAATCCCTTAATGATAAGGTGGGCAATGTAGAAGGTCTTCCTAACTACTTTAGCTACATGGGTGTCGAATGACAGGCTACTGTGTCAACCTGGGTCCCCAGGTCCCTGATAACTTCTTCTGTGCTCAGTGGATTGCCACCTATATGGTAGCTAGGGGTAACCTTGTTTTTCCCGAAGGGTATGACTATGCATTTTTTGGCATTTAACTTTAGGCCATGGCTCTGGCACCAGTTATCCGTTTCTGTGAGACCCTTCTGAAGGATATCTGTGTCAGATGTGTTTTTGACTACGGCGCCCAGTTTGCAGTCATCTGCAAACTTTGTCAGCCATAACCCTCCTGTGTTTGCTTGTACTTCGGAAAAGTAGATGCCAAACAAGAGTGGGCCCAGGACTAAGCCCTGTGGGACACCACTTGTGACAGGCTTTGAGTCTGACATGGGGCCAGCAACTCTGACCCTGTGGGTTCTGTCACTCAGCCAGTTTGCAACCCATCTTGTGATGTATGGGTTAACATTTAAGCTGATGAGTTTTTCAATGATACCCGAGTGGGGTATTGTATCGAAGGCATTCGCCAGATCGAGGTAGGCTGTATGGACTGCCTTTCCCTCATCAATGGCTTTGGTGACTGTTTCGAAAAAGTCAACCAAGTTTAAAAGGCATGATCTGCCTTTGACAAAGCCAAACTGGGTTGGATCCAAAGTCTGCAAATTCCCTATGTATTTATTTATGAGATCCATTATGATCCTCTCCATGGCTTTGCAGATAAGGCTTGTCAAGCTAATGGGCCGGTAATTTCCAGGGTCGGTGGAGGCACCGCCTTTGTGAAGTGGGACCACTGTCGCAGTGCGCCACTCCCTGGGTACGTATCCAGAGGTGAGACTATGATTAAACAGCTGTCCTAGCTGTGGGATTAATTCCTCGTTGAGTTCGTGGAGCACACAGCCGGCGACACCATCAGGTCCCATGGATGCTGTGTTTTTTGCTTTGGAGAGAGCAGTTCTCACTTGGGCGTTAGAGATGTTTGGGGGGCTGCAATCGTTTGGTATAGATATCTCTCCTTTTGGGGAGTTTGCACTGAACCTGTCAGCCAGTATGTTGGCAATGTCTGTAGGATCAGTAATCTTCACATCATTTTGAACTAGTTCTGAGCATATCTGGGAGTTTCCTCCCAGGTTTCTAACATAGCTAAAGAAGGCCTTATGATTATCTTTTGAGTCTTTAGCTATTTTTCTCTCAAAGTTTGCTTTGGATGATTTTATGAGAGCTCTTAGTTTTTTACTTGTAGTGATCAAAGGTGTCTTACCTTTTAAGGATTTTGCTCTATCTTGTAGTAGCTTCCTCCTTTTGTTGTAGAGTTTGTTTATGGCTGGGGTCCACCAGACTGGACGCTTGCCTTTGGTACGAAGAGTCTTTGTTTTGCTTGGGATTGCCTTATCCATGCAGTCCTGTAGGTGCTGGTAGAAGGCATTTGTAAGTGATTCAGCGGCTTGAGTACTGTTTTCCCTGCTCGGGCCTTAAAGGAGACCACACTAGTCTTTAGAAGTGTGAAGTCGGCTTTAGAGAAGTTCTTTACTGCGGTCTTTTTTATTTCAGGTGGGGGCGGGATGAGGACCTCCAGCGAGATTAGTTTGTGATGTGATCTCACCAGTGAGGGGTATACTTCCGGTGTTGAACATTGTGCTCCCATGTTCGTGATGATGAGATCAAGTATGTTTTCTCCTCTTGTGGGGATGGTGACTAGTTGTTCCATGGCATTTGAGTTCATGAATTCCAGGAACTTTTGGGCTAGGGTGTTTGGGCTTGAGTAGTGTTCCCAGTCTATATTAGGGTAATTGAAGTCACCTAGTATGATGGTGTTTGGAGATACATTTATCCCCTCCAGTGTTTTCAGGAAAGCCATGTGAGGTTCCTGAGTTTGTGAGGGTGGCCTGTAACATGCTACAATTTGCAGAGCAGTCTTGCCTATGGTTAATTGCACCTGGATGGTCTCCGATGCATCGTGCGTTGCCACCAATCTTGAGGTGTGGGTGTCCTTGATGAATATGGATACCCCCCCCTCCTTTCTTGGTACTGTCCGGATTTTGGGGCCGGAACGCATGACATGAGGTAAAACCTGATAGTGCTGGGGTGCTCTCTCAGGAGCCTTGAACCAGGTTTCTGTCACAGCACAGACATCGATGTTCTCCATACTGAGAAGGGCCTCGAGTGCGTGCATTTTGAGATTGAGACTTCTGGCATTGAGCAGCATTACCCTTAGTTTTTTCCTTTTTGTGTTCTAGGGTGGTAGGTTTAGAATTTGAGCCTTGCCTAAAAAGGCACTATGGGGTGGCAAGAGCCTTTGCCAATATCCGAATCCCAGGGGTGACAGGTGCAAGCCGTCCCTTGCAAAGCAGCGTGGCTTGTCCAGCATGTCATCCCAGGCAGACAGACATTGGATCCCCATTGAATGACACCAGAGTTTAAGCCAATTGTTAAAGCTGATCATCTTATCTCTGTATTGTGGCATCATTCTTGGTGAAGGTAGGATACTGCTCAAGGTCAGGGTCATACCTGCCTGGGCTACATAATCAGAGAGCTCCTCAATGTCTCTTTTCATGTAGTCCAAGGAGGTACGTCTCAGGTCGTTTACACCAGCGTGGACACTGACTGAGTCGTATTTGTACCTGCTGTTGAGAGACCTGAGTGCTTGCGTTATGTGGCGGATTCTAGCGCCCGACAGGCAGCTTACTGTAACCCTCTCCTTACTCAGTCTGGTGAGCGGGACGTCAGTGTGTCTGACTATGGAGTCACCAATGACTAGTGTGTCTGGCATTGTGTTTGGCCTTAAGGGCTGTGACTGTTTGACACTCTGACTGTGAGGTCTGTGTGTTGCAGGTGTTGTGTTCTGAGGTGGTAGTTGTTTGGGTGTCTGCTTTGGTGGCCTCTGCTGTTTTGGTAGATTTTTGATCAGAGCCTCCGAGTATGTCTTTGTGTGTTTATGTGTATGATTTGAGGTTGTGATGGTACTATGTGAGACTGGGTCTATAGTGTGTGTAGTAACCTTCTCCTCCTGTCTGGTCTTGCCAGTCTTATGTTGAGAGAGCTCAGCCTCCAGTTTGGCCGTATAGTTGCATCTCTCGCATGTATTTGTGTTTTGTGGGAGGAGGAGAGGGTTGTCTGTGTACATGAGGCAATTGTAACATTGCCTCAATATTCCCAGGTTCACCAGCTGAGCAGGAGAGGACACTAGCAACTGATCCCTCGACATGCTAGAAGGAATAGACAAAAACACTTTAAAAGAGATTCCGGGGGATGTGGGTGACCGAGAAATGGGGTTTGCCTTTATGGGGTACAATCTATAACAACAGTGCTGTATCAAGGTGATTACTACTGTTGGAGCAAGTGCTAGGTTTAACAGATAAAGAATAGTCTACTCGAGTCAGGTAGAGATGATCTTTTAGTTATAGGATACGCTGATTAGATCAGTAGTATAGTTCGAGGAAGGTAGTTTTAAGGGAAAATTTGAAGAGTGGACTTTCGGTAGGCGGAATAGTTTAAACCTGCTTAACCGGCGCTGCCCTAGTGTGCAACAATGGCAACTCCGCGCAAACGCGCGTTTAGCGTGTTTTATATCAGGGGGCTGAAAGAAGCTAGGAACTGGCCCAAAACGACCAATAGACTACAAGTTACTGGCTGAAACCTCACAAAACTGGACCAACAGGCAGCTCAATGCTTCCCACTCCCACTGGTAAGCAAGGGAACTTCCTACCTCCAAATTTGGCAAAGAATCAGTAACAGGAACTGCAAACAAAGTCCAGGGATCAGCAAGCTCTGAAACTGGACTACTCTAGCTCAGTAAGGCGGGAAAACAAGAGATATTTTTTTTTTTTTTTTTTTTTTTTTTTTCAGAAACAAGCAGAAACAGATACAGTAGACACTTATAAATGCTATAAAATGGCTATCACAGCCTACACAAACAATTTGCAACAATTACAGATTTTAAAAGTAACAAACTGAGAATTCAAGTGCAATAACAGAATAAATGCAGAAAAACAATAACAATGTATCAGCAAGCAGGCGAAATACAGTTGCTAGATAAATAGAAGTGGAAAGCCACAAAAATATACTTAAATCAGGTAAAGTCGCTTTTTTAGCTCTCTGAAGCTTGGATTACTCTGCTGGCCACCACGAGGATCTGTGCTGAGTAGGTACAAGTTGAAAAACGCGCGTTTAGCGTGTTTTATATCAGGGGGCTGAAAGAAGCTAGGAACTGGCCCAAAACGACCAATAGACTACAAGTTACTGGCTGAAACCTCACAAAACTGGACCAACAGGCAGCTCAATGCTTCCCACATTAGCTTTCCATTTTCTGACATTTAATATTAAATAATATAGGATTTAATAATAATATATGTGGATGAGCATATTTAATTCATTTTATTTTATTAATGTTATTAAAGTATAAGTTTTTTTACAAAAATGGATGAATGGCTAGTTAGTTTTTTAAAAAAGGTTGTAACTGATAAGTAAAGAGGTTTTTTAATTGTTCATTAATTAATGCAGAGTGAATTAAATTGTTTAATTAGTATATGTATATAAAGTGAGGTGTATTTTTAATTAGTATTCATTCACATCTGAGGAAGTGTATCAAACGAAAACGCAAGTGTGGAGACATAGCGTTAATGTGCCTTGAAGTTCGTTTTTTTGGTCGTTTGTTTTTGCTGGATTGTCTTGTCGTGCTGTTTGACATTAAATTGGATTTCAAAGAAAGGACTGGGCTTTAATTCCTCCACTGGTGCTTTTTACTTGGTGAGTTATAAACTTGTGCTAGTCTCCATTGTACTGTGGTTTGAAATAATATTAATTTCACAAACTTTACATCATACTTTGACTTAGGAATCGGGTCTATTCTCGTCATGGTATTAGAAACCCAAATGACATGGAGAAAATAAACTAGAAACGCTATCAATATCAATACTATGACAGTCACTACTGCACTTTGTACCTGTGACAAGTCTGAATTCAACATTTTGATCATCTTTTTGCTTCAATGAAACTCTAAGCCCTCTTTACACTTGAGGATATAGACATCTGTGTATTGACTGAGACATGGTTTAAAGTGTCAGAGTACCTCAGCAGTGCAATGTTTCAGTGCCTTCTACACTTTTAGGCCAGTAGCTCAACAAAGCAAAATCAACTCAACTGAACCTGAAGGTGTTGCATCTCAATACCAGGAGTCCAAATAAAAAAAAACTACACTCCCTTCAAGACCTCCTCACACTCAAGAATATAGACATCTGCACAGTTAACAGAGACATGGTTTAAGGCGTCATACCTCAGTAGTACAAGGCTTTAGCGCCTTCTACATTTTAGACCAGTAGCTGCACACACAAGGGCTAAAGGTGGAGGTGTTTCAATTTACATCAATAACAAGCATACATCTAGGATAGTTAAACAGGATGACATCCTGGAGTTCCTCCATGGGTAGATCACCACAGACAAAATCCTGCACCATATCCTAGCCAGCTACCGGTCATCCTCCTTGTCCCAAGAAGCTCACAATGCATACTTGGACCTACTGGAGGCACTTACCATCCAACTTAACAACCTACTCATGGGAGACTAATTACCCTTCTATAGAATTGAAATCCTACACTGCCTCAAATGTACAGGCAGAGACATTCCTGGACTTCATAAATACAAACACCCTTGATGAAACCGTGAATATGCCCACTAAAGGTTCCAATACACTGGACCTCATGCTCACAAATATAAAAGAACACTGCACCTCACCTCCTCCATGTCTCATCCTCCCTGGTTAAGTTCAAACCATAAAGCTGCCCCCTTTGAAACCAAAATCAATTCTGTAATTCCATTAAAAGTTAGGAACTATTCCAAGACAAATGACCTTTTAATAGGTGACGATTTGCAAAAATTCAATGCCCCTCCAAACGCAGAAAACATACCAGCCTATGTTTAATTGCTCTCTGAAACTCTGTACAACCATGTCAATGGCTGCACAGAGGCTGCTGGACCTACCAAAAGTAGGCCCAGAACTAGCTCCAGATACAAACCGCCCTGGTGGCATCCCAAATAAAACAGAATATACAACAAAAGGAAAATAAAATTATGGCAAAATATCAAGAACAGTTTGTTTCTTTCGGCTTTTCCCGGTTAGAGGTCGCCACAGCGGAACTCCGGTCCGCTAATGATTGGCAGTACATTTTTACGTACTGGCTTGCCGGGCCTAATGCACAACCTTCAATGAAGGAAAGCCCATTCACGCATGTCGCCACACAGAAGACGCTGTAACTGAGAATCGAACGGGCAACGTCTGTGAGGTGACAACGGTACCGCAGCACCACCACCGCGGGTGCAAAAAATCAAGAACAGTAAATTCCATAAAGATAGAAATTTTGCAACAAAGTAAATAAGCAACTAAGAGAGCTAATTAAGTCATGCAAAGCCATCTTTGAGGTTAAGATATACTCCCAGGTGAAATAACCATAAAGCCTTCTTCAGCTGTCAGAAACTTCAAGAGTAGCACAGAGCAATATGCTGAACTGGTGGGTTAATGGTGCCAAATTCATTGAGCTTAGAGATATAGCAAACATGTTAAGAGGATAAATTCAGTTCCTAATTTACCTCCCCCATCCCCAACAATTGCCCAAAAATATCCTCAAACATAACCCCTCCACCTACAAACAGGGAGCACGTTCTGGTTACACTCGTTAAAGTCAAGAACACGGCCTCAATATGCACATCTCAGGATGCCTCCTGAGCAGTCTAAAATATGACTTTTCAGGAATCCCGGAGTCATGAATGAAGGACTGCAATGGTTATTCCCACTTTCATAAGGGAGGCTCTTCAAACAGATCTTGGAAAAGTACAGTTTTGTACCTACCATAAATGTAGATGTCCGATAGGTATGCATCTGCAGTCATCACATATGGGTTGTCCTGCCTCAGGCAGCCCTTCGGTCGGCCGGATTCCAAAGTCTGGGTCTGGCCTCGGCTGATGTCGCACTTTCCCCGACGTCAGAGCTTCTGGGGTATAAAAGCATCAGCCGACGCCATTTTCCTCAGTTTTTCTTGCCCCAGATGCCAGGTGCCCTCTAAGGAAGGCTAAAATTTGGAGATATGTATCGTAAAAACAAATCCAAATATGCACAGTACTATAAAAACAAATACACCATAATAGATCCCCCAGCTAGCTGTAAGAGGGGTAAGTACCCAAGAAGTATACCACAGAGGGGAAGGAGGGAGGGTAAACCTGACTGCAGATGCATACCTATCGGACATCTACATTTATGGTAGGTACAAAACTGTACTATGTCCTTCAAGGATGCATCTGCAGTCATCACATACGGGTAGAATACCATAGCCAATCTGGGGGTGGAGGTACTAAGTAAAGGATGGTGTAGCTAAGATACCCTGCAGGACTGCCGTAGCAAAGCCTGCTCTGGATCTGGAGTATAAAGGTAAATTGTAATGCTTGGCAAATGTATACACGGAGCTCCATGTAGCAGCTTCTAAAATGTCCTTGGTAGCCACCCCTCTTAAGAAGGCTGTGGTGGTGGCTGTGGCTCTCGTGGAATGAGGTCTAATGTTAGCTGGCACAGTTTTTACATGAAAGGAGTAACAAAAACTAATGCAATTTCCTATCCATTTTGAAATAGTCTGTTTGGAAATTGCTTTTCCTTGTGCCCCAGCAGCATATGCTACAAACAGCTGGTCAGTCCTTCTGTAACTTTTAGTCCTGTCCAAGTAGTAGCGCAACTGTCTGTGTATGTCCAGGGTGTGCAGAAGTTTTTCCCCTTTATTTTGTGGTTGTGGGAAGAATGTAGGCAAGTGAATAGCTTGGTACAAAGATACCCTGGATACCACCTTTGGCATAAATGTAGGACTGGTTCTCAATGAAACTCTGTCCTGATGAAAGATAAGAAATGGCTGTACTGCCATTAGCGCTTTTAACTCAGATACTCTTCTTGCTGAGGTTATGGCCAGAAGGAAGGCAGTTTTCCAAGACAGAAACCGTAGATCTGCAGATGCTGCTGGTTCAAAGGGAGGAAGTGTTAGTTTTTCCAACACGAAGTTAAGGTCCCAAGTAGGAAGAGGTGGTTTCCTTGGAGGATTGATGTTTTTGATTCCTCTTAGAAACTGTCTCAGGAGAGGATGAGAGAAGACAGGTGGATCAACATTGTATTCTGCTGAAATTGCTGAGGCATGTATCTTAATGGAAGAGTAAGACAGGCCGTTGTGGAACAATTCTGCCAAATATTCCAGTATATGTGCCATGTTCATCACTGTCGCATCTAGGCCCTTTGTTGTGTTCCAAGTGTGAAATCTTTTCCATTTTGCTGAATATGCCTTCCTTGTGGAAGGCCGGCGAGCTTCCATAATAATATCCTTCACTCTCTGGGATAGCTTATCCTGAGGAGGAGTCATGGTATTTTCCCGGCAGTTAGCTGCAAGGTTTTCAGGTTGGAATGCAGAGTCTTGAAATTGTGCTGTGTCAGTAGAAGTGGCCATAGGGGGAGAGGCTACGGTTTCGTCTGTGACATGCTCTTTAACAGTGGGTACCAATGCTGTCTTGGCCAGTTTGGAGCTATCAGAATCACTATGGGCTGCTCTGTCCTGATCTTCAGTAAGACCTTGGTCATTAATGGGAGAGGTGGAAAAGCATACACTGTTAGAGCTTTCCAGCTGAAAGAGAGAGCGTCCACTTTCCATGCTTGTGGGTGGTATGTCCTTGAGCAGAATTTCTTCAGTTGATGATTGTGAGGGGAGGCGAACAGATCTATTTCCGGCCTTCCCCATGATTGTGTTATGAGTAAGATGATGTCTGGGTGCAGCATCCATTCGTGTGCATCCATGGTATTTCTGCTTAAGCTGTCTGCCAGTATATTGTCTTTCCCTGGCTCGAACTGGGACTGCAGCTGTATATTGAGTTTCAAGGAAAGTTCCCATAGATTCATTGCCAGTCTGCAAAGAGGGTGGGAATGGGTGCCTCCTTGCTTGTTTATGTACCACATAACTGTGGTGTTGTCTGTTCTTATGAGTAGGTGGCCTTGATGAAGAAAAAGTTTGAAGGCCTCGATTGCGTGTATCACTGCCAGCATTTCCTTTTGGTTTATGTGCATGCGCAGCTCTCTTCGTGACCATAGCCCTTGGATACATCTGCCCTCCATGTGTGCTCCCCATCCTTGGTCTGAAGCGTCCGTAGTGATGGTTTGGTTGGCTCTTGGCTTGCTGAAGGGCAACCCACTGTTCGACTGGCAGGCTTGAGCCCACCACAGAAATTCCTTTTGAAGGCATGGAATGAGTGGGATCAAAGTTTCTAAGCTGTGACTGTGCTGAGTCCATAAACTCCTTAGGTACCATTGCAATTTTCTCATATGCAGCCTTGCTTGTGGAATCAGAAGAATGCAAGATGCCATGTAACCCAGGGCCTGCAGGATTTTCCTTGCAGTCAGCTGAGTTTGTCTTGTCAGATTCTTGAAGTAATCCGGTAGTTGTTTTTGTTTTTCTTCTGTGAGAAAGGCCATTTGGGTGGTTGTGTCTAGATCCGCACCCAGAAAAGTTATTCTTTGGGATGGAACAAGTCTTGATTTGTGGATGTTGACTGTATATCCCAAGGCCTGCAGTAGGTGGATGGCATAATCCAAGTCCTTTAACAAAGTTTGCTTGCTGTCCGCTTGTATAAGGCAGTCGTCCAGATATATGTAAATTTGAATCCCCTGAAGTCTGCAGTGTGCAATTACTGATGCCAGGCATTTCGTGCATACTCTGGGCGCAGTAGATAAGCCAAAGGGCAATGCTGAGAATTGATAATGCTCTGACCCTGCAAGAAATCTGAGGTGTCTTCTGCAACTTTGTCTGATAGGGACATGCAGGTATGCCTCCTTGAGGTCTAGAGTCACCAGCCAAGACCCCTTGCCCAGCATGGGAAGGAGTTGCTGTAGAGTCAGAATTTTGAATTTTGGCACAATGAGGTAAGTATTCAGTGCGGACAAGTCGAGAATAGGCCTCCATTGATTTTCTTTTCTTGGTACAAGGAATAATCTGGAGTAAAATCCTTGGCCTTGTTCTGAAAGAGGTACCTTTTCTATAGCTTTCATTTGTATTAAGTTGGAAATTTGTTTCAAGGCCTCTGCCCTCTGATTTGGTGGCAGGTCTGGCATGCCTTTTCTTTTTGGCAATGTGTGGAAATGGAACCTGTATCCTTTGTCTATTATTTGCAGTGTCCATGTGTCCCTTGTAATGCTGTGTCAATTTTTTGAAAATAAAGAAAGCTTTCCGCCCAAAGGTGCTTCTAATTGAGCCCTGGTCGGCAGAGTCAAAACAAAGTCATTGAGTCTGTCCTGGTGTAGCAGTTGTAGTTCCTGCACTACCTCTCTGGTTGGGAGGCTGCCATTGACGGCCTCTGTAGGAGCCTCTAGCTTGCCCTCTACCCCTGGCATGCCTATTCCTGCCTCTCTGAGATCTGTCTGAGTCCGGAAAGGACCAATTCTTAGTAGGCCGATTTCTGCTGAATCTCGGTGGTTGGACTTGCAGAAAGTATTTGACTGTTTGCACAGATTTTGCCTTTTCTTCAAATTTCTTTAAGACCTCTTGAGCCGTGGAACCAAATAATTTTTGCTTTTCCATAGGAGCATCCAAAAGCTTAGCTTTAACATGGTCTGGCAGAGATTGTTCCTTCAGCCAGGCATGCCTACGTATGACTGCACCTGTCATAGCTGACCTACATGAAGCTTCCAATGCATCATAACCACACTGCAAGAAATGGTTACTAACCTGCTGGGAGTTATGTACCAGATCCTGAAGGGATTTGCGATCAAGGGGTTCAGAAGAAGACAGTTTCTTATGCAATTCATCTAACAAATACTCTTGGTACTGTATCATATGCAATTGACAATTTAATGCCCTCATGGAAAGAGTTGCAGAAGTATACACTTTCTTACCCCATCTCTCTAAAGCTCTGGACTCCCTTTCAGAGGGTAGAGGATTTCTAGTAGTGGCAGCTGCAACCCCTTTTGGGCCCTGGGAAATAGTTTCTGGATCAGCAGAGTGGGCCTTATACAGGTGTAGATGCGAGTCCGGGACCCTGTAGTACCTATCAGGTTTGGCATGAGCCGGAGGGAGAGAGTCAGGGGCTGTACTAGCATCAGAGTACACATCATCAATGACATTCAAAACAGGAGTAGACTTGTCTAAAGGAATGGTGTCGGAAGGTTCCTGGACACCAGTTTCAGTAGGTAATTCAATAACCGACTCGGCCGGGGCCTCCGGGGCAGAGGTAGTCGATCGTGCGGTTTCAGTAATCGGAAGTACCAAGGACTCTGTATCAGCAGAGACTGAGACACTCGCGGTAGGCCTGACCGTGGTTTCAGCCAAAACCGCAGCCCGCGTGTGTCGGTCCTTGTCCTTCCGTTTCTTAACTAAATGCGAAGTCGGAGTCTCCGACGGCATCTTGTAAGCAAAACTAGCCCCAAAAAATTCCTCTGCAAACTCCGACCGATATCTAAGAGTTCGTCGGTTGAAGGAAGCACAGGCTGAACAGGCCGAGACGTTGTGGTCTGGGCCTAGGCAGGGGAGGCAGTAAGAGTGGAAATCCTTATGAGGTATTTGTTTCCCACAAGTTAAACAATTAACTTTATCTGACATCAGCTGAGGCAAGAAAGAGTCCCCAACGGGGTACTTAGCTTTTTCGAAGTCTTCGGTAGCTGAATTACAGGAGCTGGCCGACCGGCACTTGCGAACTGCTTCTGCTTCGGGCACCACACGGCAAGAAAGACTGAGGAAAATGGCGTCGGCTTATGCTTTTATACCCCAGACGCTCTGACGTCGGGGAAAGTGCGACATCAGCAGAGTCCAGACCCAGACTTTGGAATCCGGCCGACCGAAAGGCTGCCTGAGGCAGGACAACCCATATGTGATGACTGCAGATGCATCCTTGAAGGACACCTACAGACCCATCAATCTGATTAGTCTTATTTGTAAAGCCATGAAAATTATCAATAAGGACAGAGGAGATCTCTAGACACTGGATCCATCCTAGTTTGGCTTTGTCAAAGGAAGGTTATGCTTACTCAATCTAGCAGACTTCTTTGAAAAGGTCAATAAGGCAATGCATGAGGGGAAAACTCTGAATACTGCCTACCTAAATCTAGCTCAAGCATTTGATACAATACCCCACTTAGGCATGGCAACAAGCACACAGAACAAGGTATAAACCCCTTTAATACACACTGGGGTAGGTAGCCGGCTCACTGACGATATTCAGGAGGTTAGAATCATCAAAGATGCCTCCACAAAGAGGCCGGTCACCAGTAGAGTCCCCAAGTCACCTATGCTAGGCCTACTCCTCTGACATCTACTTCTTGGATGTCAAAGCTAATGTCAGAGTCCTCTGGCTAACCAAGCTTGCAAACTGGGAGCGGTCAGTGAATTCCTTCAAGATGAGAACACCCTTCAGGAAGACCTAACAGACAAACACTTGGTGCTAAAGCCATGGCTTAAAACTCAGTGTCAAGAAATACATTACCCTTTTGGGATGTCAGTCACCCCAGGAAACTAACATTAAATCAAACACCCCTAAAAGTTGACTCCCTAGTCACGGATTTGGGAACTCGTACAGACAGCAACCTAGACTTCACTGACGTGTCAAAGCAGTAAGAAAATCCTTCTATATTGCTCAATTTATAAGCAAGGGAGTGGCATCTAGGTCCAGAGAGGTCATCACACCACTGTAACTCAGCTCTCCTCAGAACCATCATACAGTAATAATGCCCACTTCAGTATATACCCGACCAGACACATGCAGTAACTGGAACAGCTACAAAGGTTCCTTATAAAAAGGATAGAGGGAGTAAAACAGCACTTTGCTTGTGACAAAGAGGACATGTCGAGAGACATATGTTTCTCAGTGAATTCCCATTTTCTGGAACAGGCTCCCCCCTCCATGTGAAGCAGAGTTCCTCCCTATCCCTATTTAACCACAACGTGGACCACATGAAGCATAGGGTTGGGAGGGTGGCCTAATGGTTAAGGTGTTGGCCTTACAAACACAAGGTGCAGGGTGGTTTAAGTCTCACAAGGGATAATTAGCTAGGCTTACAATGGCTCACAAGGGCAGTTAGCCCAGTACTAACCTATGAACTGGATTGGATGGATGCATGGAAATTCAACCCTGATCTGGCTCCTATGTCTCTGATTGAGAGGCCATGAATAAATCACCTGTATATAAAATCAAACTTGTGGGTTTCATTTGGATTGCACAGCTGTATAAAGGCCCTAGTGACCGCTAGTCTAGTGCAGATACCCATGAACAGCTTACAAGTTCTTTAGAAACATTTTTCTTTCAATTTTTGTGCTTTTGAAAATGGTTCTTTCTTGCATGGATTCCACAAAATTAATACAAACTAAGACTGTGCTTCCTGTTCTGCCTACAGCTATACCTAGAATGTGAAGCCTGAATTTCAGCACTCTCTCTTTTTCTTGTCTTCATTAAGGACAAGAAGGATTCCTACACAGCTTTTTAATATCCATTACCATTATTACCCATTTGCATGTTATTTCTCATTTCTGACTTTGCCCGATTCTAATTTTATCTTATATCCATTTCCTTAGTCAAATCTTTGAACCATGTACTTGCAATTTCACTACAGATTTGCAAGCATCCTAAGCTTTTGGTAAAGTCAAGTCTTCTCTTAAAAAGATTGCTACTTGCTTATTTCTAGGCTACTATGGCACCTATGAGTGCATCACACTTGGTTTATAAAATGTTAGCCTAGTTGCTTCGAGAATATAAAATTTTGTATGTCTTTTACCAAACTGAATAAATAAATTAAATCATGCAACTTATCAAAATCAGCCTCTGACTTGACTCTTCTGCACAGTAACATAAGCTCCTACAGTGACTGCAGGACCTTGTGCTCTTGACAAGGAATATATGGCAAATTCTTTTTAAGTTCACAATTTTTGTGTTCCTCATTACTGCTTCGTCATTCTCTCCCCTTCACCAAAAGTGAAACACAAACATTTCAATGTTACACAGAGTTATGTAGACATGTAGCACACTGCACCTTTTTATCACTTTTCTGATATTCGGCTATCACTAAGACCATTTCTGGATTCAGAGCTTTAAAATTTCTTCCCAAATTTCCTTGCAGTAAATGGAATCAAATCTTCCAGCTTTCTTCTAAGCTTCCTTGCAATAAGAGATTTTCTAGTGACTGCAACTGGAGCATTATTTACAACTATACATAACCTCTCTGCCATTATCATGTGGCAGCACAGAGTCATAATCCCTATCTGTTGGAAGAGCGGCATGCAAGGATATCAGATGGTCACTCACTCCATCTTGTTGAATTGCTGAGATAAAAGGCTTCGGATCTTCACCAGAGACTGCACAGGCAACACTTCATTTCAGACCCTCCCCCCCAAGGGAAGAAGAGCTGGCTATTGCATTGGCCACTTCTAATCCTCACAGCACAACCTTACCAGAGGCCTCAGCCCATTTTCTACTCTTGGTCACCAGTTGCACAGACTGTCACCATGTGTCTGTGTGATCAGGCCGACTGAGTTTTCTGAAAAAATTTTAAAGTATAACATTACTGTACTGCTTTGCAATACCCACTTGCTGGTCTGTCTCTTGTCAAGAAGAGAAATACTTTAAACTTGCCTATTTTGATAAATAGGATGGTCAATTGGGTTTTTGCCCACTTTTAGCAGATACTTATGTAGAAGAACTCCAATATAGTGGCCTAATCATCACATTAACAGCACACACTACTACAGTCCTGTTACTGACGATACACTAATAAAATCAAAAATATTATAAAACAGACAGTTGTACAAAACAGTGTTACATCTTTCTTCCCCATACTAAAAGTACTGAGGTAAAGATTAGTTGTATAAAACCTTACCATAACCATACATGTCCTTCTCAAACATGTTGCAGTATTCTCACATGTGGGATCCTCCACCTCAAGTGACTTGAACATCTGTCTCGTATACCAAAGCTTAAGCCTGTCTGCTGTAAGGTGTGTGAGACATCACACGCAGGGACCATAAACCGTGGGCCATAAATGTGAAGTCCGCAAGCACAGACCTCAGAATTGAATGCCCAGTTGGACAACAGCCTAAGGGTAGCTGAAGGATGCCATCCAGACAGGGAAAAGGTCTCCTTGGGAAAAGGAGGGAGGAAAGGAATACTGCAACATGGAAGAGGACAGCTATGGTTATGGTAATATTTTACACAGCTAATCTATGTCCTTCTATTCTCATTTTGCAGTATTCTCACATGTGGGAGAGTACCACAGCTTATGCAGAGAAAAGGGTGGAGGAAGAAGTAGCAGTCTCCAGGAAGGATGTCTTTTGCAAATTCTGCCCTAACTCTGGAGATGTTATCCAATTTACAGTGTTTAGTGAAAGTGTGTATGGAAGACCATGTAGCTCCCTGTAGGATAGGGGCTGTATCAAGGCCTTTAAGAAAGGCACCTAAAGAGGCCACCGCTCTTGTGGAGTTGGCTCTAACTGTGTTGGGTAACTCTCTACCATGGAAGGAGTAACAAAAGGATAAAGTTTTGCAGATCCAGGAGGACATGGTCTGTTTGGATACAGCTTTCCCCAAGACCTTGGAGTGAAAGGATACAAAGAGTTGGTTGGATTTCCTGATGTCCTTAGTCTTATGCAGATAAAACCTCAGTTGCCTGTGAACATTTAGGGAATGGAGCACTTTCTCACTGTCATTTTGTGATGAAGGAAAGAAGGTAGGTAAATAGATAGATTGGTTCAGAGACCATTCATTGACCACTCTGGGCATGAAGGAGGGGTTAGTACGAAGACAGACCCTGTCTTTATGAAAAATGGTGTAGGGTGGAGTAGCCATGAGTTCTTGTAGCTCCGAGACGCTTCTGGTTGAAGTGAAGGTAACCAACAAGACAGTTTTCCAGGTACACATCTTTAAAGTGGTGGAAGCTGTTGGTTCAAATGGGCAGAAGTAAATTTTTCTAGGACAAAGTTCAAATCCTAAGGGGGAGGAATAGGTTTCCTTGGTGGTCTGATGTGCAGGAACCCCTTACGAAAAAGCTTCACCTCCAATCTTGATAACAGGGTGGATTCTAGAGGTAAGCAGGCGGAAATGGCTGGCAAATGGACTTTCACTTTAGAGTATGAATGTTCAGATTTTAGGAGCTCATACACACAGGCCAAAATTAGAGGTACGTCTGCTTGGAAGGGGTCTAGTTGCCTTTGAAGACACGAGGAGGAGAGCATTTTCCATTTTGATAAACAGAGTTTCCTATTAGTAGGCTTCTTGGCCTCCTGCAGGACAGAGAGTGCGTCCTCTGAGTAAAGATGCCTGAAAGGGATTAGAGGTTTATCACCCACAGGGTAACGCTGAGGGTTTTGCAGATGACGATGGATGAGAGATCCCTTTCTGTTGTTTGAGAAGGTCCACCTTTTGAGGCAACTTGTGGTGACTGCCCTTGGCAAGAGATGAAAGGGGGAACCAATGCTGCGTTGGCCAATAGGGAGTCACCAGCAAGATGTTTGGCTTGTCCCGCTGAATTTTCAGCAGGACCTTCTGTACAAGAGGGAAGGGGAAAGCATACAAGAACATCCCCTTCCAGGAGACTGAAAGCATCCACTCTCCATGCTTGTGGTGAAGGGAGCCTTGAGCAGAATAGCTGTAGTTGTCTGTTCTGAGGGAAGACAAACATCTATCTGTGGAGTGCCCCATTGGTGGACAAAGTCTAAGAAAACATCTCAAACATCCATTCATGATTTTGAGACACTGATCTGCTGAGGGCATCTGCCTGATCATTGCCTTGTGATGGGATGTAGACAACTTGTAATGTTACACTGGACTGAATGGCCAACTCCCATGCTTGTAGGGCCAGTCTGCAAAGTAAACAGGATCTGGTCCCCCTGCTTGTTGATGTACCACATCACTGTGGTGTTGTCTGTGAAGACATGGAGGGGACCTGGGTATAGGAGAGGGATGAAAGTCTTCAGAGTTAGGAGAAGAGCAGTCATTTCCCCTCACAATGATGTGTTTTTTTTTTCCAGAGGGAGGGCTCTCACTGAGCTTGCAACTTGAGGCCATTCATAGTGTCCCCCCACCCCCACCCCAGATCCGAGGCACCTGTGTACATGTGTTGAACTGCCTTGATGGGCTGTAGTGGGAGCCCTGGATTCTGTAGGATTTGCTGGATCCACACCTTAACTCTTGTTTCAGACAGGGCAGGAAGGGCACTTGAAAGTCCAATGGGTGGTTGTGTTGGGACCAAACATTCTTCAAGTACTACTGGAACTTCCTTATGTGTAGTCTGGCAAGGGGCACCATGGGAAGATTGGCTGCCATTAACTCAGAAGGAGAAGAAAGTACAGTTGTGTACCTACCATAAATGTAGATGTTAGAGTGTTGCAGTCATTGCAATTGGATTATCCTGCTGGCAGGCTACCCACAGTCGGCCCGAGTTCCTAAGTCTAGGTCCGGCATCGGTTGCTGTCGCCTCCTCCCTGACGTCAGTGCGCCAGGGGTATAAAAGATGCAGCTGATGCCATTTTCTTCAGTTTTTCTTGCCCCAGATGTCAGGTGCCCCGAAAATGGTAGGCTAAATTATGCCAATAAGCATGCATACACAAAAAAAAACTTTTCCTTCATCTATAAGCAAATACACCACATAGGTTGTATACAATAGAGAAGTATAGAGAAGTCCCAGCAAGTAAAAGGGGGATGGTGGGAGGGTAACCTGGACTGCAACAGTGAATACACTCTAACATCTACATTTATGGTAGGTACACAACTGTACTATGTTCATCATGTTTCACTGTTGCAGTCATTACAATTGGGTTGAATCCCAAAGCTAAGATTGGGAGGCTGGAGCTAAATAGGATTAAGAGAGGCTATCAGGCCATGCAGAACTGCAGTGGCAAAGCCTGCCCTGGATTTAGAGTAGACAGGCAAGCGATAGTGCTTTGTAAAAGTATGCACTGAACTCCAAGTTGCAGCCTCTAAGATGTCTTTGGTTGGTACTCCTCTGAGGAAGGCTGAAGTGGCTGCTGCTCTGGTTGAATGCGGCCTAATGCCCTTAGGTAATGGTTTGCCATGCTGTGAATAGCAGAAACGAATGCAGTGGCCTATCCACTTTGAAATAGTCTGTTTGGAGACAGGCTTTCCTTGTGATCCTGCAGCATATGCCACTAGAAGTTGTTCAGTCTTTCTGAAAGCTTTGGTTCTGTCCACGTAGAAGCGTAGCTTCCTGTGAATGTCCAAAGAATGCAGGAGTCTCTCACCCTTATTCTGTGGGTTTAGGTAAAAGGTAGGCAAATGAATTGTTTGGTTAAGTGCCACACTGGACACTACCTTAGGCATAAATGTAGGGTTTGTCCTTAGACAGACCCAGTCAGGATGGAAAATGATAAAAGGTTCCACAGCCATGAGTGCCTGTAACTCTGAGACCCGTCTAGCGGAGGTTATTGCTAGGAGCAGAGCTGTTTTCCAGGATAAGAATTTTATATCAGCTGCAGAGGCTGGCTCAAACGGAGGCAGTGTGAGTTTTTCCAAGACACAGTTGAGGTCCCATGCAGGTATTGGTGCTCTCCTTGGAGGTCTTATGTTTTTGGCCCCTCTGAGGTACTGCGCCTTAGTAATGGATGAGAAAAAACAGGTGGTTCTGTATTGTAATGAGCTGAAATGGCAGAGGCATGAATTTTAATTGATGAAAAGGAAAGGCCTTTATCCAGCATCTCAATTAAGTATTGGAAAATCTGAGGAATATTTGGAACAGTCATGTCAATACCTTGTGCCTGGTTCCAAGAACAGAATCTCTTCCATTTTTCTGCATAAGATTTTCTGGTGCTAGGCCTCCTGGCCTCCAAAATAACATCCATCACTGTTTTACAGAGAGGTGTGTCTTGAATGGCTACATTATCCGCCATGCTGCCAGGTTTAAGGTCCTGAGTTGGCTGTGCAGTATTTGATTGTCTTGCTGGGTCAGTAAGTGAGGAATTTGAGGCAATATCCAAGCTGGGCATTAAGACAAAAGTACAGTTTTGTACCTACCATAAATGTAGATGTCCGAGAGGAATACATCTGCAGTCTTTACAAATGGGTTGTCCTGTCGTCAGGCAGCCCCTCGGGTCGTCCGATTCCAGTCTGTCTGGCTTCGGGTCGCCGCCACGTCGACTTCACGCCATTGCATTGGCGGCAGTCATTGATAAAGGCATCAGCCTGCCCCAGATGCCAGGTGCCCTGATGGCTAAATTTGGATAAATGCCAAAGTTTCCAAAAGGTAGAGATGCATCTGCAGTCTTGAGGTCTGATGGTCTCTGGAGTTTTCTTTCCATGGTAGGAGTAACAAAATCTAATGCAATTTCCTATCCATTTGGAGATTGTCTGTTTAGAAATTGGTTGTCCTTCCTTTCCTGTTGCATATGCTACCAGAAGCTGGTCAGTTTTCTATTGTTTTTGTCCCTGTTCTGTGGATTGGGGAAGAATGTAGGTGGATAGCCTGATTTAAAGAGACTCTGGACACCACCTTAGGCATAAATGTAGGATTTGTTCTCATGGACACTATCTTGATGGAAGATCAGGAAGGGTTGTACTGCCATTAATGCCTGTAGTTCAGAGACCCTTCTTGCTTATTGCCAGCAGGAAAGCAGTCTTCCAGGATAAGTATTGCAATTCTGCTGTAGCTGCTGGTTCAAAGGAGGTAGAGTCAGTTTTTCCAGTACAAAGTTCAAGTCCCATGCTGGCAATGGTTTCCTGGGAGGTTTTACATTTTAATTCCCTCAGAAACTGTCTGAGCAGAGGATGCGAAGACAGGAGGATTATTCTGCTGAAATAGCTAATGCATGTATCTTGATGGAGGAATACAGGATGTTGGCTATGTTCATGCCCCTTTGCAGTACTCCAGATGAGATATCTTTTCCATTTTGCTGCATAATTTTCTTGTTGAAGGTCTCAGGATTATGTCTTTAACCCTTTGGGATAAATTTGGGTTAATTGCTTATGTAATGTTCCAGGCAGTTAGCTGCAGAGGATGCAGGGTGTTGTAGTTGTTCTGTGTCAGCAGTGTCTATATTTGTTCCCGGACATGCTCCTTAGCAGGATACCAATGTTGTCTTGGCCAGTCTGGGGCTAGAATGATCCTCTTGATCTTGAGAAGCACCTTGTGCATCAAAGGAAGAGGTGGGAATGCGATGCTGTCAGGCTTTTCCAACTGAAGGATAGGAGTCCACCTTCCAAGCCAGTGGGTGGTAAGTCCTTGTGCAGAATTTCTTCAACTGGTGATTGAATGGGATGCAAACAAGTCTATTTGTGGTAATCCCCATTTTCTTGTGATGGTTCTGAAGATGTCCGGATGCAGCATCCATTCGTGGGCATCTGTTGTAGTTCTGCTTAACTTCTCCGCTAGAATGTTTTCCTTCCCTGGTACATAAATTGCCTGTAACTGAATGTTGTAGCTCAGAGCCACATCCCATAGGTCCAGTGCCAGCTGTTTGTTGATGTACCACATAACTGTGGTGTTGTCTGTCCTTATCATCAACTGGCCTTCTTGGAGAAAGGCTCTGAATGCCTGGATTGCCAATTTTACTGCCATCATTTCTTTTATTTATGTGCAGATGCAGCTGGTCTTGAGTCCATAGGCCTTGAATGCACTTGCCCATCATGTGCCCCCAACCGAGGTCTGAGGCATCTGTCGTGATGGTTTGTCCTGGTTGACTTTTGCAGAAGGGCAGTCCTGTGTTTGATTGACAGGCCTGAGCCCACCATAAGAACTCTTGCTTTAGGCATGGGATCATTGGAATTTTGGTTTCTAGGCTGTGCTTGTGCTGAGACCACAAATTCTTTAGGTACCACTTATGCAGCCTGGCATGAGGGACCAGTATTATGCAGGATGCCATGAAGCCTAGAGCTTGTAGCACTTTTCTTGCAGTTAGATGGCTCTGCTTTGTTAATGCCAAGTAGAGAGGAAGTTGCTCTTTTCTGCAGTTAGAAATGCCATTTGTTTTGATGTGTCCAGTTCTGCACCCAGAAAGGTTATTCTTTGGGATGGAATCAGCCTTGACTTTTTTGTATTGACTGTATATCCCAGGGCTTGCAGCAGGTAGATGACTCTTTGTAAGTCTTCTGTTAGTTTGTTTTTGTTGTCCGCTTGTATCAGGCAGTCGTCCAGGTAGGGATAGATTTGAATTAGTCTGCAATGAGCATTACTGATGCCAGGCATTGAACACTCTGGGCAGTAGATAAGCCAAAGGGCAATGCTGAGAATTGATAATGCTCTGATCCTGCAAGAAATCTGAGGTATCTTCTGCAAATTGGTCTTATGGGGACGCAGGTATGCCTCCTTGAGATCTAGAGTTACCAGCCAAGACTCCTTGCCCAGCATGGGAAGGAGCTGCTGTAGGGTCAGCATTTTGAATTTTGGAACAATGAGGAATGTATTTAAAGCGGACAGGTCTAGAATAGGCCTCCATTTGTTTTCTTTTCTTGGTACCAGGAAGAGCCTGGAGTAAAATCCTCCTTGCTCCATAAATGGCACCTTTTCCACAGCTCTCATTCTTAATAATTGAGATATTTGTTTTAGAGCTTCTGCCCTTTGAGAAGGTGGTAGGTTTGGCATTCCTCTTTCCTGGTAGTGTATGGAAATGGAACCTGTAACCTTTGTCTATAGTCTGCAAAATCCATTTTTCTCTTGTAATGCAGTGCCAGTTTCTTGGTCACTGTGATTGAGTTGTTGTAGTGGTGGTGGCTGTATCCGCTGCCACTGGCGGTAGGCACCCCTGGATTGGTTTCTGCCTCTAGACCGCCTATTCCTGCCTCTTTGTGCCTTAGAGGAGTCTGGAAAGGACTAATTTTTGGAGGGCAAGTTCCTGCTAAACCTTGGAGGTTGAACTTGTAAGAAAACTTTTACTGTTTGCACAGATTTTGCTTTCTCTTCCATCTTTTTTAGTACCTGGGGCACCAAATAAATTGACCTTGTCCATAGGTGCATCCAAAAGCTTAGATTTGACATGGTCTCGTAATGCCTGTTCTTTCAACCATGCATGCCTTCTGATAACTGTGCCAGTCATGGCTGATCTAAAGGAAGCCTCCAGTGCATCATAGCCACATTTTAAAGAATGGTTACTAACCTGCTGTATGTTATGTAACATTTCTTGAACATACTCTTTATCTAAAGATTCGTCAGAGGAGAGCTTTTAGTCAACTGGTCAAGCATAAACTCTGGTATTGAATCATATGAAATTGGCAGTTCAAAGCTCTAGCTGACAAAGTAGCAGAGGTGTAAACTTTTACCCCATCTCTAAGGACCTGGATTCCTTTCAGAGGGGAGGGTTTTTAGAAGAAGTAGCTGCTACGGCTTTAGGGCCCTGGGAGATAGTCTCTGGATCTGCAAAAGGAGCCTTATATAAGTGGTGATGCTTAGCAGGAGCCGGAGGTAAAGTATCAGGAGCAGTGCAAGCATCATTAAATGCATCATCAACAACAGGTAGAACTGGAGGTATAGCTAAAGGCCTATGTTGTGGCAAATGTAGAAAGGTCCTAAGCCTTTTTCTAGAGTCTGAGAAATCTTGGCCCTGCCACTGAAATTGTTCCCTCATAGCATGCAAGGTTTCCCCAAAGGAAAATTCCTCAGGAGGAGAGGCTGAAGGGATGGACTCCTCAGCATCAGAGTCTTCGTAAGGAGAATAAGAAGCCTCAGGAGGGTCTGTATGTTCTGAGTCATCAGAGGAATCATCTGTGGCTTCTGGCTCAGGGGCTCTGCCTCTTTCTGGAGGAGGGAGAGAGGCCCTGTCTGGATGAGGCTGGGCTCCACGATTAAAGTGATGAGATCCTCTGCTAAAGAAAGCATATGGGAGCTGGTGGCCTGTGAGAGGGGGCTTGGCAGGCACAGGTTTAGATGCTTTGGCTGCTTTAGCCCCTGGCAAAGGCCTTAATAGACATAGCTGGAGGAGGCCTAGCAGCTCACGCAGGGGTAGAAATATCTAGGGAATGGTGTCTGATAAATCCTGTGAAATCGCAACAGAAGGTTGGATTTCCAGGTTAGAAGAGGCCTCGTAGAAGGCAAGTTATCGCTGAAGAAAGAACATAATGTAGGCAAAATCGAGCCGAAAATCTGTTCAGCAAAGAAGCACAGGCTAGACAAGCTGCTACGTGGTCTGGGCCTAAAAATGTATGCAATAGGAGTGGAAATCTTTATGAGGTATTTGTTTCCCACAAGATAAACAGTTATTAACTTTCTGACATCGGCTGAGGTAAGAAAGAGTCCCCAACGGGTACTTAGCTTTATAGAAGTCTTCGTAATAGTAATCTCTGGATCTGACCGACCGGCACTTGCGAACAGCTTCTGCTTCCCGCAAGAAAGACCGAGGAAATGGCGCCGGCTGATGCCTTTATACCGCAATGACGCCGGGTGAAGTGCGACACCAGCGGCCAGACCCAGACTTTGGAACTGCCGAGGCTGACAACCCATTTGTAAAGACTGCAGATGCATCCTTGAAGGACATCTCTTTAGGACTGGGTACCAGTGCTGGCAGGGCCAGTCTGGGGCAATCAGTATAATTTTTGGCTTTTCTTGTCTGACCTTGAGGAGTACCTTGGGGAGGAGAGGCAGAGGCAGAAAGGCATATACTTGTTTGGTTTTTCCAGCTGAAAGATAGAGCATCCACTTTCCATGCTTGTTTGTGATAAGTCCTTGTGCAGAATCTCTGTAGTTGGCAGTTGTGAGGAGAGGCAAATAGGTCTACATCCTGGCATCCCCAGTTTCTTGTTCTCATACTGAAGACTTGTGGATTCAATTTCCACTCGTGGGGATCCATTAGGTTTCTGCTTAGTTCATCTGCCAGAGTATTTATCCTTCCTGGCAGGAATTGTGCTTGCAGATGTACTTGGTAAGTCAGTGCTGGATCCCACAAGTTCATGGCTAGTCTGCAGAAGGGGTAGGAATGCGTGCCTCCCTGCTTATGTACCACATGACTGTAGTATTGTCCCGTCTTTATCAGAAGTTGTCCTGGATGAAGTAGATCCTTGAAGGCTGTCAGGGAATTCTGAACAGCTAGCATCTCTTTTGATTGATATGTAGATGCATTTGACTTGCGGACCATGCACCCTGAATACATCTTCCTGACATATGGGCCCCCCAGGCATAATCTGATGCATCTATTGTCAATGTCTGCCTTGCTGTGGGTAAGGTGAATGGCTGTCCCATCTTGAGGTGACAGGCTTTTGCCCACCATCGAAACTCCTGTTGCAGGCAGGGAATGAGGGTGAGTATTGTTTCCAGGCTGTGGCAATGCTGAGTCCAAACACTTTTTAGATACCATTGAAGTTTCCTCATATGCAGTCTTGCATATGGAATTAGCAGTATGCAGGATGCCATGAAGCCCAAAGCCTGCAGAATTTTTCTTGCAGATAACTGGGTCTTTGTTGCCAACATTCTGAAATAAGTAATCAGTTGTCTGTGTTTGTCTGGCGTGAGATAAGCCATCTGGGCAGTTGTATTTAAGCTTGCATCCAGGAATATTATCTCTTGAGAGGGTACGAGTTTTGATTTCTTTTTGTTTACTGTGTACCCTAGACCTGTTAGTAATCTTTATACAAACGCCAGATGGTGTAGTAATATGTCCTTGTTCTCTGCTTGAATAAGGCAGTCATCCAAGTAAGGATATATTTGTATTCCTCTTTGTCTGCAAAATGCAATTACTGGTGCCAGGCATTTTGTGAAGACCCTGGGCGCAGTAGATAACCAAACGGCAGTGCAGAGAATTGGTAGTGCATTGAGCCAGCTATAAATCTGAGGTATATTCTGCATGATTGCCTGATTGGGACATGCAGGTATGCCTCTTTTAGGTCTAAAGTCACAAGCCAAGCCTTCCTGCCCATCATGGGCAGAAACTGTTGCAGAGTTAACATTTTGAATTTTGGAATATCCAGGAATATGTTTAGAATAGACAGGTCCAGTATTGGTCTCCAGGCTTTGTCCTTTCTGGGTACCAAGAACAGTCTTGAGTAAATTCCTTGTCCCTGCTCTTGCTGTGGTACTTGCTGAATGGCTCTCACATCCATGAGGGATGAAACTTGTTTTTGTGCATCTGCCCATTGATTGCGTGGCAGGTCTGGCATACCATTTGGCCTTGGCAGGGTGTGAAAGTGGAACCTGTACCCTTGAGATACGATATTTAACCCCATTTGTCCTGGGTGATCATATGTCAATTTTGTGAAATAAGTGCTAGTTTCCCCCACAAAGGGGCTGCCAGAAGATAAATGCTTGGTGCTGGCAGGGGAAAGTCATTGAGACTGTTTTCTGTATGGCTGTGATTTTTCCTCTCCACTTTTGGAGGTAGAAGCACCCCACTGTTTAGATCTGTATGAGCCTTGGGGTTGTGATCTGCCTCTGGGGCGTCTGTATCTGCCTCTTTGCGGTCTGGCACTGGAAAGGACCAATTCTTTGTAGCCTAGTTCCTGCTAAATCTGGGAGGCTGTACCTGCAAAAAATCCTTCACTGTTTGCATAGATTTAGCTTTGTCCTCCATTTTAACACTTCTTCTGCTTTAACACCAAACAAGGTATCATGTTGTAATGGAGCATCTAAGAGTTTTGCTTTAACATGATCGGGCAGATTCTGTTCTTTTAACCAAGCATGCCTCCTAATAACAGAAACTGTGACTGCGGCCCTGCAGGAGGCCTCTAGAGAATCAAAACCACATTGCAAAGTATGCTTTCCCACTTGTTCAGCTGCTTGCAATAAATCCTGCATTTCTTCTGCACATTCTGAATTTGTCAACATTTTCTGTTTAAGCTGTGACATTAGGTATTGCTGACATTTAAGCATATGAAACTGACAATTTAAAGCTCTTACAGCCAAGGTAGCAGCAGTATATATCTTTTTCCCCCATCTGTCCAGGGCCCTTGAATCCCTATCAGAGGGGATAGGGTTTTTGCAGTGGAAGCCTTGACCCCCAGGGACCCTGAGAAATAGTTTCTGGGTCAGCAGCAGGGTTTTTGTAAAGAAATGTATGTGAATCAAGAACCCTGTAGTATCTGTCTGGCTTAACAGGAGCTGGTGGTAAAGAGTTAGGAGACAGACCGGACTCTGAAAATGCATCATCTACAATGTCTAAAACAGGAGGAATAACAAGGGGGTCTGTGCTGAAGTAATAAAAGGAAGTCTCTGAGCCTTTTCTTGGATTCAAAGTAATCTTGGCTCTCCCAGTGGAAATGCTCCCTCACAGTATGCAGGGTCTCCCCAAAAGAAAAATCATCAGGAGGAGAGGCTGAAGGGATAGATTCTTCAGCATCAGAATCCTCATTGGGAGGAAGGGAATATTCCTGTTCAGAAGAAGAATCAGGAAATGGAAACCTGATCTGAAGATTCATATTCTATCTCTTGCCTAGGCCCTCATCAGGAGGGGGATGGGAACTCCTGATCAAAGTAATTAGGTCTTCGGCCATTTCAAGCATCTGTTTTTTAGGCATGGAGGCTGTCCAGGAGAATGCTGTACTTGTTTCTTTGGTCTTAGAACTGCTTTAGTCTTTGCCTTTGAAGCTGAAGATGGTTTTACATATAACTGTGTAGGCCTGAAAACACCCTAAGAAGCCTATGCCTGCTCAGCGGCTCTGGACCCATCTGAGGGAATAGTTTTGAGTGTCCAATACCTTGAGTTTCCAGCGGCCTGGTCGGCTCCACGTGGGAGCCAGAAGCGAACTGTGGCTTTGAGGTAGCAGGCGTCAGGGGCTGCGAAAGCGCCTCACTGAGAACAGGCGACAGGCCTAACAGAAGCCTCGTCGTCGGTTTTGGACCATGGATGCTTTTCTTTTTCTTTGCGCTTTTTATAAACTCCAGTTGTTGGCTGTTCCTACGGCATTATATAATTGAATCTTCTGCCAAAGTAATGAAATGCAAAATTGTACCGATGCTTAATAGTGCGCTAGTTAAATCTAGCACAAAACCGACAACTAGCAACGTCGTGGTCAGGGCCTAGGCAAGGAATACAGTAAGAATGAAAATCCTTATGACGTATTTGCTTCCCACAAGAAATACAATTAACTTTTTCTGACATCGGTCTGGAGCAAGAAAAAAGTTTCCCCAACGGGGTACTTAACTTTAAGACTTCGGATCTGAAATTCGAATTTGAAAATCTCAGGAGTCGGCCGACCGACACTTGCGAACTGCTTTTGCTTCGGGCACCGCGCGGCAAGAAAGACTGAAGAAAATTGTGTCGGCTGCATCTTTTATACCCCTGGTGCACTGATGTCAGGGAGGTGGCGACAGCAACCAATACCGGACCTAGACTTTGGAACTCGGGCCAACTGCGGGTAGCCTGCCAGCAGGATAACCCAACTGTAATGACTGCAACAGTAAAACACGATGAACATATTCCCTGGCTGAAATGTGGGTGACTAGGAGTAAATTCTAGAAATGACTGGTTAGAGAAGTGACATTTTCTGGTGAGAGAAAGGCCTTCATCTGGTCTGTCCTTATTCTACAACCCAAGAAGATTTGTTCTTGGGATGGCGTGAGGGAGGACTTGAGCAGGTTGAGTGTGAAACCCAGACTTCCTAGAAGAGAAATAGTGAATTGCAGGTGTCTCTCGAGTATTTTCTTCTTCTGCTTGAATGAGGAGGTTGTCCAAGTATGGGAAGATCTGTATGCCTTTTGTTCTGCAGAAGGCTACTGTTATGGCTAGACACTTTGCAAATATCCTTGGTGCTGTAGACAAGCAAAAGGACAAGGCAGTAAATTGATAGTGCCAGGATGGCACTGCAAAACTTACAAATCTCCTGAAGTCTGGGTGGATACAGATATGAAGTTATGCCTCTCATGTCCACAGTGGCCATAAAGGCTTTGGGTATCAAAAATGGAAAAAGGGTTTGCAGGGATAGCATGCGGAAAGAAGGTACATGCAGGAAGGGGTTTAGCAGGGACAAGTCCAAGATTTGCCTCCATGGGCCATCCTTTTTTGGAACCAGGAAGAGTCTGGAGTAAAAACCTTAACCCTCTTCGTCCTGGTGAGACCCTCTCTATTGTTCCTTGTAATAGCAAATCCTGAATGACCAGTGGTATCAGGTGGACTTGGTTTCCTGAAGGGAGGGGTATGCCTTTTGAAGGTTTCTCCTGCTAGGTCATGAAGTAGCCTTTTTCCACTACTGAAAGGACCCAGCGGTCTGAGGTGATTGGTTGCCACTGGGGAAGACAGTGAGAGAGGCAGGCAGACAGGGGTAGATGAAAGGCTTTTCAGACAGTCACGCGTTATGTCTGTCTGGAAAGGGCTGCCTGGGAGTAGTGAGAGAGGAGCTAGTTAAAGTGGATGAGGGTTTTCTGTCCCGTTTCCTTGGCTTTGAAGAAGAGGAGGGTGCAGGTGCCCTTCTTAACAAAGCTTGGTTTTGCTGGGTAGTTCCTACAGAATTTAGGACCTGGGGATACAAGTAGATGCTTCAGGTCCTGTAGTTCTTTGCTTTTTTCTTGAAGATTTTTGAAAAGATCTGCAGATTGCTTACCAAAAAGAATCTTATTGTCCAGGGGGGGCATCCAAGATCGTGTTTTTGAAGTTATATGGCAGAAGTTGAAGTCTGAGCCAGGAACATCTGCGTAAGACAGAAGCAGATGCAGCTGACCTGGCTGAGGCTTCAGCAGCATCATAGCTGTATTTTAAAGAATGCCTGGCTACTTGTGCTGCTAAGGAAAGTTGTGAGGCAACTTCAGGCTTAGTTGGGGGGGGGGGGGGTCAGACATAAAAGAGAGTAGACTAGAGGCCTGGGATATTAGATCTAAGGCATACTTTTCCATAGGAGTCTGGTAACTGATGGCTCTAAAGGCCAAGATTAAGGAAGTGTATATCTTCTTTCCTAGCCTGTCCATACCTTACTGTCCTTATCTAATGTCAGCAGAGAAGAGGATGGGATTGCCTAGACTGTTTGTCAGCAGCCACAACAATCACAGCTGGGCCTGCCATGGGAGGTTTGATAAGATATGTATAACCATCAGGAACGTCGTAGAACCTGTATGGCCTTTTAGGGGCCTGTGGCTGGGATTCTGGGGTTTTGGAAACTGAGGCAAAGGAGTCCCAAGTATGCAGGAATCACAGAAGGAATAGATGAGGGAGAGGGGGACTCCATCTGCAGAAGCTCAAAGTATCTTTTTTGCACCTCAGCCATTTGTGTTGAGTCCCACTTGAAATATTCTCTCATTTTTGGAGATAGTTTCCCCAAAGGTAGTGTCTTCTGGTGGGTAGCCCCCTTTCAAGGAGTCATCTACGGAGCAGTATTCCAGAGGAGAGGCCAACTGAGAGGCATAAGTGAGACTCATCAGAGGAAGAAGAGTCTTCCTCTGGAGTCTGTGGATGTGGTATGGTGCTAGCAGAGGCAGGTCTGGGACTTAAAGTTGGCAGGGCAGGAGTTTGTGAGGCAGTAGGTCTCAGGGCCATAACGGCCTGAAAGAGTGACTGGGAAAATGCCTGCCAGAGGCAGAAGACTGAATATTACTGAGGAAAGGGAATTAAAAGTAAGGGCAAGGATGTTTATTAATTCAGCTCCTAACTATTGGTATACATCGGTAAACAAAACGTACAAGACAAACTCTCTGATTTGCACATTTTAATATATAAAGAAATAAATGAAAAATTTTGCAATTTCATTCACAGAATTATTCTAGATCTGTAACAGATAATGACAAACATATATATATATATATATATATATATATATATATATATATATATATATAGCTATACAACATTCTGGTGGTGCAGCATTCCTTTGTTTCTTACCGGAAGACGTTCATATGGAAATATTTACACAGGCCTTTTCTTATTCCTGACAAACTTGCAAAAATAAACTGAGGTAAGTAAAATTATATGTTGGAGATGCGGTGGAGGTCAAAGCTGACAGACATCATTACATATTTATACATTAAAATGTTTTATCACACGTCATTAATTTACCATTTGCACCACAGCATATGATGTATCTACAGCCAACTGACATTTTCAGCTGATGGGCAAATGTTTTCAGTTTCCTTTTCAGTCTTCTGTAGCCTCCATGGAATTTATTTTCCCTGCGCTGATCTCACTGAAAGATATGATCTTTAACCTCAGTGATACCAAATCAGGGAAAACATGAGCTGTGTGCACAGAATTCAATGTACGCATCACAGAGATGAGTCCATTAAAGTCTATGGGAAATCCCCTAAGGCGACGTCACCAAGGGAAACTTTCACGCTGGGACATGGTTTTAATGCAAAGTTTATAAATAAGACTGTGCTATGGCAAGATGCACTGTGGCACTTAACTTGCTGGTTGCTTAAATGCACTATTAAAGTGCGACAAAACACTACGTGTATTTTGGAACAAGACAAATTTTCTACAAGCTTTATTGCTTGACATCATACAGAATTTGACAGAACTGACATTATACAATGTTTCTCTCATCCAAAGGAGACATTTTGTGGACTACTGTGGCTACTGTAAGGAAAATCATTACAAGGAAATTATACTTCTCAGTTTTCTGACTTTTTACTATTACTGAAATAAGTCATTTCTATCAAAAATTTAACGAGAAAATGGAGGCCATTCTCGGTCCGATTGCAAATCCATGGACTAAAGTCCAGTCCTTAGAGAAATTTGACAATTATGACAAACTCTTCACAAAGACCGCAATTACAAACCACTTTTACTAGGTGAAGTATTGCAAGTTAAAAATGTATTACATGTTAACTATAGGTATTTGTTTTTATAAGCAATGCATGCAGTTAAGTAAGACTGAAATGTTTTGTTACACGTATAAGAAAAGGCTGCATTAAAAGCAGAATATAAACAATGTTTAAGATTTTTGTCAAAAGGCATATAGTAAATTGTTAATTATTCCAGACACAACAGCGCTTGATGAACCATATACAATGTCATATGCATACATCAGTGCATAAACTCCTGTCTTCTCTGCTATAACAACTAACTGCTACTCTGTCACAAATATTACTGACAAGATTAGACTTCAAATCTTTCCACCCGTGTTCCACACTACAAATGTAACAAGAATTAAGCTCTGTAACGGATAAAGTAATAGATGTGCATACTTTTTGCTACAATTAAACAATAACCTAGACTTTTTATCAAAAGGTAAATGATGGCAAGGGTGATGGCTTTCTCACCATGCGTTTGATATTGATGAAGTACAGATGCAGAGTCTATCTTATGAGAGCTGAAAAATTTCAGTCTATCCAATGGAGTTCCTTCACTTTTCCTTTTTTGAAGTAGAAAGCTGTGAATCTGAACAGTCTGTCTGGTGCGTTAGTCTATAGTAGAAATGCAGTAGTGGAAGTGTGGTAATTCTGCTCCAGTACTTTTTACAGCTGTATATTTGTTTGTGTCTTTCGGCTTTTCCCGGTTAGGGGTCGCCACAGCGGAACTCAGGTCCGCTAATGACTGGCAGTAGATTTTTACGTACTGGCTTGCCGGGCCTAACGCACAACCTTCAACGAAGGAACGCCCATTCACGCATGCCGCTACACAGAAGACGCTCTGAGAATCGAACATGCAACGTCTAACTGTGAGGCGACAACTCTACCACAGCACCACAGCTGTATATACCTGCTTAAATTTGTATTCCAGTGCCATTCTGTTTACTTTGATACTGTTTTTCCCTGTTCTTTGTCTCTGCCCCATGCAGAAAGTAAGCTAAAAGTTTATGAAATTCTAACCATAGGACAAGAGCTCCAGAACTGGCTTAATTTGATTTGATCCTTCTCTAGCAAGTCTGCTATATTTAGCACACAGCTGCATCCACCACCGTCTTTTTTTTTTCCAAGACTCGTGGAGGTATGACATATAAATTTTTCATCAAAAGGGGGAAAAAAAGTTTTTAATTAAATTCTGCTGAAATATTTCAAGTTGTACATATAACAACATGTGTGACGATACTGTTTGCTTGTATTGCTCTGCCTTTTCTCACAATTTAGCCAAAAAGGTCAGTTTGCATTTTTTTTCTTTAAGTCTGGTATGGGATCTTAGTCTTGTAGTTGCATCAAAATTGTGTATTATTGCAAGATTTTAGCATTGTTTACACATTATACTGCACTTTTATTTCCAAAAACAGAATTGTCTCATTTAGTCATTTATTGGATAATTTCTGGTAAATGTCTGCATAGTCTGGTGCTTTAGTCTGTGGTAAGATTGCAGCAGTGGCAATATTGCGAATTCTGCTTCTGGATTAGTGCTTCAGTACTTTTTATAACTGTATATAACTGCTTAAAATTACATTCCACTGTCTGTTTATCCCAGTATTGTTTTCTTTCCTGTTCTTTGAGTCTGTCCCCCCAACATTAAGCTAAAGTTTCTGAAACTGTAACCACAGGACTAGATCTCAAGTATGAATTTTCCTAACCCTCCTTACCTTTTGTTGCTATGTTTTTTTTTTTTTTACAAGGCTCTCTCTCTGGTTTCTGACACTTATGGCTATCTGACTTCCAAACTCCCTCACACTCCTCTTTCTTTCTATTGTCTGTTGCGTAGCCTATTTATATAACTTCCCCCTATTGTCTTCCACATATTCATAATACTAAGTGCAAACCCAACAAACCAGTATTGGACCCGAGTGAACCTCCCTTACTATAAATTGCATCTTGTGCATTAAACAGCACTACTATAAAATCTTAGCATACTCTAATCTAGTCTAGTGTCAAACCCCACAGACCTTCAAAGCAGACCCATTTAAAACCCAGCCCATGACCTACAGTAGCCCACTCAAACAGAGGTCAGGGCAACATGGATATGCAATTTCCAAAGGTCTCCATAGTCAGTTTGATAGACATAGGCATCCAGAGACAATGAAGTTAATTGTCTCATGTTTAAAGACAACCATTTACTCCTTAAACACAATATGTGGAAGATACACATACACAATTTCACAGGAAGCAAAATTCTTGCATACAAACAAGGATGCAAAAAAGCACACACTATATCCACCATGCACAAGCAAGCATACAGATCAACCTATGCGGAGGCACTAAAGAACAATCTTCCCAAACCTGAAAGACCTCCTAAGCCTATACTCAAGCAATCCCTAACCTCTGCAATCTCTAAAGCATTCACCAAAGTGACAGCAAACACCACACATAAGCATATACACAGAAGAGCCCCAAGAGCAAAGCCCACAAGTTTTATAATAGTGCCTTGTTTCTTTTTTCTGTAATAGAAGAAATTCCCTTTGACCTTAGAGGTGGTCTATGGGAAACTAAAACTGAGTACAGGGAGGTATACTGGCAATTAGTTTTGGAAGCCAATAAGCCTCCCGGACTCAATGATAATGCCTTGCACCTATTTTAAAACTAAGAGCAACATGATTGTAAAATTTATAATGTTTTTAGATATCACTGGAGATTGTTTGGATGTTTCTTATGCACAGAGAAAATACAAATATTTACTTAACATATATTTTTAAACATACATACATTTTTTAATGTTTTTATAATTATCATGACATTTTATTATAACCATGCTGGCTAAGTCATTTTCACAAAGACCTTTAGATGGCACTATTGTTTCATTCAATTTGACTTCATGGTTGTGAACATTTAACATTTAATTTTTATTTTTGAATGTTTTTATATGATGAATATTATTGTATAGCTGGTTCTTAACACCATGTTTACATATTGGTTTTTATTGACGATTTTATATTGAAGGCTTTTATATACGTTTGGTGTAAATGCTTTTTGAGTTTAATACTATTTGTATTTTATTGGCTGGGGCTTAATTAGTTGTGTAATAAATTGAAGGAATTGAGTGGTAAGGAATTGCATCTGATGAAGTCTAGGAGAAGAAAACGTGGTGATTTGTTAAGCTTTTATGCAAATGTATTGCTTTGCCTCTTGGATTATTAAACAGTGCTCCGCTTGTGGCTGTGTGGTCCTTCATTGCCTTTTGTTGGTTTACTGGTGTTTTTCTGGCACTGAATTCTCCCTTACATTACCAACCTTCACTCACCCGCTGCCCGTCTCCCCTATGAAATACCAACTGCATAACCCCCCCCCCCCAACTATTAACAGGTAGCAGGTCCTGATGGTGTGAGCTAAGCCCAAAAACACAGCCTCAATGGGCCCCGACTGCATCTCGTGATGTCTGCTAAATAGCTTGAAAAAAGTTATCTACTTACCATAACTTGGAATCTGTGCTATCCAGTGTCATTATTCATCACAAATGGGTCTTTGATCAGACCTTGGATCCGAGTCAGCAACTGATGGACAGATCCAGAGCTCAAGCTACTCCCCTTCCCATAATCCTCTGCTGATCTGTAACCCTCAGATAGAGTTTGAGGATAAAGAAAAGGCAACAATGGTCTGCCCAGGAGACAAACTATCTCAGAGAAGAAATATCACTCCAGTTTTACCAGGTCCCCAGAAGGAAAGGAGCAAGAGGGTTGGAATGTGATGAATAATGATACTAAGTACGTAACTCTATCCGATGCTATCTGTGTCATTATTCATCACAGATGGGTCAGAGTCCCCAGCTACTATGAACCCTGGGTGGCCTCAGGGAAGGACATGCCAGAGCAGAGGAACCAAAGGAACCCTATTCCTAGACATTAAATCCAACTTGTAGTGTGAAACAAAAGTGTGGGGATTAGACCAAGTAGCGGCAGCACAAATCTCATCCAAAGAAAGCCTAGCCAAGAAGGCAGAAGAATTAGCCACAGACCTAGAAGAGTGGGCTTTAACTGGTCTGGATAGCAATCCACTAGCAATCCATCTGGAAATAGTAACCTCAGTAACTGCCAGGCCTTTTCTGGCCTGAGAAAAAGCCATGAAAAACTGGTCCAACTTCTGAAATTCCTCAGTCCTCTTTAAGATAGAGACATAGCTGCCTATGGACGTCTAAACAATACAAAGTATGTTCCCTCTTACTGGAATAATTAGGGAAGAAAGCTGGTAGCTGAACAAATTGGTTGAGGTTAGCTTCTGAAGCAACCTTCAGAATGAACAAAGGTTTTGTCCTAAAGAATACCCTATCCTTGTGGAAGACCATAAAAGGGGACTTAATATTGAAAGCCTGCAACTCAAACTCTCGCAGCAGAAGTAATAAACACCAAGAATGCCATCTTCCAAGACAGAAACTTAAAATCAAAAGATGCAGCCGGTTCAAAGACAACCACCAGAGTTAAATCCCATGGTGGGGAGGGAAATTTGATAAGAGGTCTAAAGAAGAAAGACTCTTAAGAAAAGCTTTGCATAATTTCAAGAAAAGGTGGGACCATCACTCAAATGGAAATTAAGAGATGGCAGTCAACTAGAGTTTAATCGTGGAGAAACTAGCACCTTCCTGCAAGAGAGAAGCCAAGAACAACAAAATGTCAGGAATCAGGGCTGAAAAGGGATCTAAATTTCACTGTTTGGCCCAGACAGAAAATCTTTTCCATTTACTGGACTACACCTTCTTAGTAGCAGGCTTCTGAGAAGCTAAGATGATATATATATATATATATATATTTTTTTTTTATCAGAGAGGGGAGCCTGGACTGGGAAAGTATCACTGGATGAACCAAGCAGTTAGATGAACAGTCTGTAGGTTGGGAAGAAGCAGCTCCCAGGGGATGAGAAATGAAATCCGGGATGGGATTCAATATCCAGGGAGGATAATTCAGATGAGACCGAGGAAGGGAGAACCATGCCTGGTGAGGGCAACGAGGATAAGAGGGGTCTTCAGGTGGTGAGCTTTCTGTAAGACATTGGGAATTAGGAGGGTTGGGGGGTAAGGATAGAGGAGTCCCAACAGCCAATCGTGAACCAGTGCGTCCCTGGGTCACCCCCCATCTGGGGGATCAGGGCAAGGTAATTGCTACATTTGTGGTTGGCTAGGGCAACAAAGAGATCGTAGCATGGTTGAACCCAATGGCTGAATATCTGACGTGCCACTGATGGATTCAGGGACCACTCATGAAGACTCGTGATGGTCCTGCTGACTTTGTCGGCCAGCATGCTGGAACTGCCGGGAATGTGAGTTGCAAGAAGAAAGTGTCTGGAAGATGTAGTCCATTCCCACACTCTCATGGCCTCTCTGCACAGGAGATAAGACCGTGTTTCCCCTTGTTTGCTGATGTACCAGACCACCGCCATGTTATCCGTTTGAATTGATATAGAAGGATTACTCTCATCTCTGGGACGTTTATGTGCAATTTGGTCTCTGTAAGGGACCACGTGCCTTGAATCGTCTTCCCCACTCCAACAGGGAGGCGTCTGTGGTTACAGTGGCCTTAGGCAGGGAAAGACAGAAGGGTCTGCCATGAGTTAGATCCCGAGACTGAAGCCACCAAGCAAGGTGATTTCTGCACACAAGTCATCCTGATGGGCATGGACATGGGATGAACCTGAGCGGACCACTGAACTGACCAGGTCCACTGCAGAACACACATGTGATACCTGGCAAGTGGCACTAACTGGATGGCAGCCGCCATTGAGCCTAATGCTTGTAGAGAATTAGGTGGGCTGCTGGATGCTTCAGAACCAGCAAGCAATAGACCTGATCCCGAATAAGTTGAACTCTGCATAGGGGTAGTGCTGCAGTCTCCAACAGTATCCAGTTGAACCCTGATAAACTCTAGGTTCTGGCGTGGAGAAAAACTGGATTTGGCCAAACTGACCACGATGGCAAGATCCTGAAAGAGGTTCACAGCTTAGTACTAGGCTATCGGCCCTAGGGCCTATACAAGTCTAGCCATAACAATTCCCTGGCTATTTCTTCCCACAGTATTTACTTCCCTGGACCCCTGTCTAGCAGGGTGACTGACGTGATCCCCAGGGTGAATTTCCCATCTTCCATCCAATCATCAAGGTTCATTTTAAAGAGGACCAAAGAGGCGTTCTGCTTGACATGTATGGGCAGTCTATTCCAGAGTCTGGGGAATCTCTGGGTCAGGAACCTATCCCTCTAATGTTTTGTTCATTGTGATGACAAGATTTAGATCCCTGGAGCGTCTCTCTCTGAGGGAATGGTATTTCTTTAAGTGTAGCATGTCCAGCAGCTCTGGGTTTGACATGGCCTTGTATGTTAAGCAGAGATCGCTTCTGAGTAGACTATATGTGAGAGCATAGGTGGAAGTTTTTTTTAGACATTCAGCATAGGGCATCTGCTTTAGGCCTGTGATTCTTTAACTGAGGTATTTCTGCAGCTTTTCCAGTTGTTGCAGATGTCTTGAAAGGTACATACCAAATGGGGCATTGCATTCTATAATGGATGAGTAAAGTGGGACAATGACCTCCTTTTTTCTGGATGAAAAGCCTTTCGTGATGAGGTATGCCACACAGAAGGATTTCCTGACTGTTGTGGAGATATGGTTATCGAAGGTGAGACCACTGTGCATCTGTGTCCCTAAGTCTCTTATCACACTTTTGCTGTTTAGTGTACTGCCACCTATGTGGTAATTCATGGGTACATGTTTGTTCCCAAAGGGGATAACTATACATTTCTTGGCACTGAGCTTGAGCCCATGGCTCTGGCACCAAGCATCTGTTTCTGTAAGGCCCTTTTGTAAATTATCCACATAATTTGAGGATTCAGTAATGGCTCTCAGTTTGCAGTCATCTGCGAACTTTGTTAGCCAGAGTCCCTTAGTGTTGGCCTGTACTTCAGAGAAGTAGATGCCAAACAAAAGCGGTCCCAGGACTGAGCCCTGAGGTACACCACTTGTCCGTTGGATTTGGAGTCGGATACTCTTACAGTCTGGGTTCTGTCAATAAGCCAGTTGGCAACCCATCGAGTGACGTAGGGATTAATGCCCAGCTTAGTAAGTTTATCTATAATTCCGGAGTGGGGGATGGTGTCGAAGGCCTTAGAGAGGTCTAGATAGGCTTTGTGGACGACCTTACCCTTGTTCATGGCTCTGGAGACTGATTCGAAGAAGTCAATCATATTCAGGAGACAAGATCGGCCCTTCACAAACCCAAACTGCGTGGGGTCCAGTGTTTGAAGGTTGCCAATATGTTTGTTTATAAGTTCCATGATAATACGTTCCATGGCCTTCCAGATCAGGCTAGTCAGACTGATGGGGCGATAATTCCCGGGATCCTAGGTGGATTCCCCCTTGTGGAGTTGGATAACTGTAGCTGTGCGCCACTCAGTGGGCACGAAGCATGAGGTGAGGCTATGATTAAACATGACACTTAGGTGAGGTGCCAGTTCATGTACTACACAGCCTGGGATGTTGTCTGGTCCCATGGATGCTGTATTCTTAGCTTTGGAGAGTGCATTTTTTTACCTGTGTGGCCATTATTACCAGAATTTGGCAATCCCTCTGAATTGAGATGGGCCCTTTAGGGGGTGAGAGAGGGGTGAAGTTTGCACTGAATCGATCTGCCAGGATATTGGTAATATCCTTGGGATCAGTATATTTAATGCTATTCTGTTGTAGCTCAAAGCAGATCTGAGCATTGTCATTTAGATTCTTGACATAGCTATAGAATGCCTTGTGGTTGTCTTTGGAATCTTTGGCAATTTTACTTTTGTAACTAGCTTTGGAAGATTTTATGAGGGATCTCAGCTTCTTAGGCTGGTAAGGGAGTTTCTTGCATCCTAGGATTTTCCTCTTTTCTGCAACAGTTTCTTCCTTTTGTCGTAGTTTGTCTATGGCAAGGGAACACCAGATTGGCTTCCTTTTTTTTGGAAAAGAGTGTCTTGGTTCTATTGGGGATGGCACGATTCATGCACGAGTGGATGTGCTAGTGCAGTGCCTTAGTGTAGGATTTAGCAGTCGAACTTTCAGTTCCTGTTTGCTGGGCGTCATGAAGTCTGTCAATTCTGACTTGAGTAGCATGAAGTTGGCTTTGGAGAAGTTTTTTACGTAGGTTTCCTTACTGGGGGGTGGGATGTGGATGTCAAGGGTGATTAGATTATGGTCAGACCTGACCAACGACGGGGTGATAATAGATGTGGAGCATCGATTTCCCATGTTGGTAATGAACAGGTCAAGGATACTGGAGCCCCTGGTGGGACTAAGGATTAGCTGATCCAGGGCATTGGAATTTATGAATTCCAAGAACAGTTGGGCAAAGGTGTTGGTACACGAGTAGTATAATTGGTGGCCATTGACAGCTGATGCCTTGAGGAGCCAGTCCAGGTACAGAAAAACATGAAAGACTTGCAGCCTAAGATGAGCTGCCACCACTGCTATAGATTTGGTAAACATCTTCGGGGGCTGTGGTGAGTCCAGAGGGCAGGGCTCTGAAGTGGTAGTGATTGGCCCCTAACCGAAAGCGCAGGTGTCTCCTGGAGTGTATGTCTATCTTGATATAATAGTAAGTGTCCTTGAGATCCACTGAGCACAGCCAATCATCCTTGCGCAAGAGAGGCAGAATGGACTGAACAGTGACCATCCGGAATTTGGACTTCTGGATAGCCAGATTCAGTTCGCTGAGGTCCAAAATTGGATGCAGTCTTTTCTGGCACCAAAAAGAAGTGAGAGTAAGTTCCGGACCCTCATTGTCCTGTTGGGACGTCCTGGATGGCTCTTTTTAGAAGAAGGTCTTGAACATTGAGATGGGCCAACTCCCTTTGACGGGGTGGAACATCTGGAAGAGATTTTGATACAAGGGTGGGGACTGAAAAAAAGGGAATGACATAACCCCTGGAAATAATCTTTAACACCCACTGATCTGAGGCGATATGTGTCCAGGATAGTGGGTGCAGGTAGAATCGTCCAACTGCCTCCAAAGCAGGAGAGTCAGGCAGCGCTTCAGGAGCACTGAAAGGGCATCTCCGAGAAAGGCTCCCGGGAAAGTACAGTTGTGTACACCTACCATAAATGTAGATGTTAGAGTGTCTTCACTGTTGCAGTCATGACTGTAGGGTTCTGCCCTGCCGGCAGGCAGCCCTCGGTCGGCCAGAATCCCAAAGTCTGGGTCCGGCGTCAGCTGTTCAACCACGCTCCCTGACATCGGAGCGCCAGGAGTACAAAGCTGACAGCCGACGCCATCTTCTCCAGTCTTTCTTGCCGTGCAGTGATAGCAGTTTGCAAGTGCCGGTTGGCTGACTCCTGACAAATTTTTTCTGATATACTTCGGTCCGAAGACTTTCTTCTCCACTGAAAGCTAAGTACCCCGTTGGGAAAACTTTTTTCTTGCTCCACTCCAATGTCAGAAAAAGTTTATAATTGTATTTCATGTGGGAAGCAAATACCTCATAAGGGTTTTCATTCTTACTGTATTCCTTGCTTAGGCCCTGACCACGACGTAGCTAGTTGTCGGTTTTGTGCTTTTCTGAAGGAGATTCCTTAGAGGAAGGGGGGAGGCTTCCTCGTGGGATCTGAAGGAGCTTTAGAGGGGGGGGGGGCGCGAAGCCAAAGGACCCCCTTAGCTAACCCCTTGAGCAACAATTTGTTCCTGCACTCTAGGAGAGCCCTGGGGTTGAATGTGGCACAAATGTCACATTCAACTTCCAGGTGTGGCTCTCCAAAACAATAAACACACTCCTCGTGCAAGTTGTAATGAGGCATCTTCCAACTGCACGAGGAGGAACTCGAAGCCAGAAGGCTTGCCAGCCATACTTCAGCAAGAACACACATACCAATAGAGAAGGCACCACACACATACATGCACCTTCACAGAAATGAATGAGGGAGGAGAAAGTACAAAAAGTAGAAACACCTAAAATAACCTTTTTTTTTTTTTTTTTAATTAAAGAATTAGGTGGGGGGGGGGGGTTTGGACCACAGGGAAAAGGAATGAACGTGAGAGACAACACTTAAGTTAAGGGAGGGGAGGAAACTGAGAACTAACTGCACTATAGCCTAAAACAGCCTAAAGAAAACTATAGAAACCCGAAAGGAAAGAAGAAAACCCCCCAGAAAGTAAGCACTTATCTGAACGAAGGCTTGAGCTACTGGAATCATATCCTTAGCATTTCTGCGGCAAACAAGATCTTAAAGTTACAAGTCAGCAGAGGGTTATGAGAAGGGGAGGAGCTTGAACTCTGGATCTGTCCACCAGTCCGCCAGCTCGCATCCAAGGTAGGATCCAAGACGCATCCGTGATGAATGACACGGATAGCATCAGATCATGACCTATCGGGACCACTTGAATCACTTTTCAATAACCTCCACAAGAATGGAATACTGCAAAGGTTATCCCACTTCACAAGGTTTGACCATTAACCAACCCTGGAACTACAGACCTATTAGACTGACTAGTCTAATGTACAAGGCTATTGAACGAATTATCATGGAAATCAACAACAAAGACATAAGCAACCTTCAGACACTAGACTCAACGCAGTTTTGCTTTGTCAATTGAAGGTCATGCTTACTAAACCTGGTGGATTTCTTTGAAAAGGTGACCAAGGCAATGGATGAGGGGTAATTGGTGCATACCACCTACATGAAACTGGTTAAAGCATTCTATACAGAATTATCTTGGGTAAGAAACAATGAAATGCTATGTTCTTTCACCACTGTGGTTTCCTGCATCTGATATGATCATAGGGGAAACCAAAATAGCAGCCCTGTAAAGGTAGTACACAAAGGCATCATCTATTAGCACAGGTCAGAGAGGAGACATTTGGCACTATTGACGTCATATCTTTACTTCTGGGACTAGTACCACTTACAGAAAGGACAATAATGAACTTCATGTCAGACACCTGCATAGTAGGGATACGACGGAATGTTGGCTGGCACCATCTTCTCATCATTGTTGTGCTGGCAAAAGGAATATAGCACAAGAATTATCAACATCACAAACCACAGTACAGCAACCAGCCTCCAGTCGGTACAAGCCACAACCACAGGACTCCGAAAACTGCCTTACCAGGCTGCTGCTAAATCCAGAGGATGTCAGCTGTCTGTTCCATGGGGCAGAGAGGCGAGGTGTCAAAAGGTGATTAAAGTACAGACCCCAACCCATTCATACCAGATGAAAAGAGGGGATGGTGGAAGAGAACTTGCTCTGCAAGACTAGATGTACTTTAACATCCACAATTACATTTAGTTCTTAATAACTCTGATACATTCTTTGTAATATCCACTGTTGCACTACTGACTACTATTAAGCTTCCAAGAGCTTACAGACTAGAGGACAGCTGGCCCTAGAAAGAAGCAGTATGCAACAGGCCTGACAGAAAGGATATGACAAAAATAACCTGACCCTGGAAGCAATACTCAAGTTATTTTTTAAAAAGATGTGCAGTGAAGACCATGTTACTCCTTCCAGTATAGACTGTGCGCAAACTGCTATCAGGAGATGGTGGCAGCTGCAGTAGCATCTGGTTGTGATACAACACTGTTTTCTAAAGAAGACTGGTGGGATTAAGAACCTGTATTCTACTGTTTACTTCCAATAAGGGCACTAGCAATTTAACATATCAAAGAAGGCAATGCTGGTGCAGAGGGCCAACAAATTTGCAGTTCTACATAGCAGCAGACAATTACCTTAAAGGAATGATGGGGTTGCAACGGAGTTAAGCTATCTGCCTGCAGAAGCATTCACATCATTTTTCCACAGCAGTACAGAAAACTTGAAATTCTTACCTAGTCTCACAAATGGAAGATAACTCTCCTTGGAATCAGGGACAGCTTCCTGTTTTTATGGTTTTTAAAAAACTATTAATATTTAGAATCTCCACTAAACATTTTTTTGTTAAAAAAAGCAGAACTTATATCAGACATGTCATGTGAAAGCCCAAGGAAGAAAAAATATTGAAAATGCAAATCTTTTGGAGATATCTGCTCAACCACAAACACTATCATTTGCCACCTTTCCAGAAAGATATCCAGGACATAGCTATAACTGGCAAATCAGCAATGCAATAACTTCACAATGGAAAAGAAACTGCCACGTTTGTATGCTCTTCACTACTACAAAGAAATGAATATGGCTCAAGCAATCGCTCTCCTCTATATTATGCGTACTACTGTTCATAGAAGAGGGGCAGCACTTTGCAGGGACACTCAATAGCTCAGAAATTCAGGCTGGATGATCAACCAGCTGTGTGCAACAGAACTCGCATTTTACAATTCATACAGCAGACGTCCCTCTTGCATCAGCCAGAAATGTTTAACTTAATCTGAGGAGAGTTTAAAAGCTCTAAACTGAATCAAAGGGAGGTGGACAAAACAATCCAAATGCAGATCAGAAAAAAGCCTAAGGCAGATGACTGTCTTTCCATTACAATAATGAAACAGAAGTTAACGTTCGTAGGAGGCTAAACTGGGTTCCCATGACACGGTTAAGCATCCTAAAAGACAATTCAAAGTATACATAATTCCCACAGTTAATCTATTGGCTAAAGGTTTTGTGGACGTGGATATTGCAGAGCTTGTTAAGAACCCTATCACATCTCCTCAGAATCACTTAAACTGCTTCCAGGTAGTATTTGACCAAAACTGGTAGATGTTACATTGTACTGATATTAAATCAGTTTTCTGACTGGAAACTGCACTAACCAGCAACATGTACATTTGTCCATACCCATCAAGCAAACTGTCATGTGACACTAAGCAAACTACAAAAAAATATTGTCTATGGACATTATCAGGGAAAAAAAGCATGCCATGAAGATCCCTACCATCATCATCTTCTAGTGCAATTGTGACTGCCAATGTTTGTGGGATGCTTGCTTATAATGCTGATAATTTTAGCTGGGGAGAGGTTCAAAACACTATAAAGCACCCCTGTGGGGAAAACCCTAAAAAATCCAAAACAAGGGCAGGCCAAAAATTTTCCCCTTTTTTTTTTTAAATTTTTTTTCAAGGATCAAAAAAAAAAAAAAAAAACAACCCCCCCCCCCCCCCGCTTGGCCCAAAAATTTTAAAAAAAAAATTTAAAAACCACCAAAAAGGGAAAAAAAAAATTTTTCTTTTTTCCCGTTTTAAAAGTTTGGGGACTTGGGGTTCCCTTTCAAAAATCGGAAAACCCTTTTCCAAAAAAATTTTGTTTTTTCCCAAATGGGGGCCTCTAGAAAGAAACAAATGTCCTAAGAATACCCTATCCTTGTGGAAGACCATAAAAGGGGACTTAATATTGAAAGCCTGCAACTCAAACTCTCTCAGCAGAAGTAATAAACACCAAGAATGCCGTCTTCCAAGACAGAAACTTAAAATCAAAAGATGCAGCCGGTTCAAAGACAACCACCAGAGTTAAATCCCATGGTGGGGAGGGAAATTTGATAAGAGGTCTAAAGAAGAAAGACTCTTAAAAAAAGCTTTGCATAATTTCAAGAAAAGGTGGGACCATCACTCAAATGGAAATTAAGAGATGGCAGTCAACTAGAGTTTAATTGTGGAGAAACTAGCACCTTCCTGCAAGAGAGATAGCTTCAAGAAACAGAAAATGTCAGGAATCAGCCTGAAAAGGATCTAAATTTCACTGTTTGGCCCAGACAGAAAATCTTTTCCATTTACTGGACTACACCTTCTTAGTAGCAGGCTTCTGAGAAGCTAAGATGATGTATTTTTTTTTTTTATCAGAGAGGGGAGCCTGGACTGGGAAAGTATCACTGGAACTGGATGAACCAAGCAGTTAGATGAACAGTCTGTAGGTTGGGAAGAAGCAGCTCCCAGGGGATGAGAAATGAGATCCAGGATGGGATCCAATATCCAGGGAGAGCACCATGAGGACCGAGGAAGGGAGAACCATGCCTGTGAGGGCAATGAGGATAAGAGGGGTCTCTAGGTGGTGAGCTTTCTGCAAGATATTGGGAATTAGGAGGGTTGGGGGTAAGGACAGAGGAGTCTCAACACAATCGTGAACCAGCGCGCCCCTGGGTCACCCCATCTGGGGATCAGGCAATTGCTTACATCAGGTTGGCTGGGGCAAAGAGATCGTAGCATGGCTGGGAACCTAATGGCTGGAATATCTGATGTGCCACTGATGGATTCAGGACCACCGAAGACTCGGATAACCTGCTGAGTTTGTCGGCCAGCATGTTGGAAATCCGCCGAATGTGGAGTTGCAAAGAAGAAAGTGTCTGGAAGACGAGTTCATTCCCACACCTCCATGGCCTCTCTCTGCACAGGGGATAAGACCATGTTCCCCTGTTTGCTGATGTATCAGACCACCGCCATATCCGCTTGAATTGATATAGAAGGAGTCATTCCCCATCTCTGGGACGCTGATGTGCAATTTGGTCTCAAGGACCACGGCTCCTAACCTGCCTTCCCACCCAACAGGGAGGCGCCTGTGGCTGGCGAGGCGGGCCTTTAGGCAGGGGAAAGGACAGAAGGGTCTGCCATGAGTTAGATCCCGAGACTGAAGCTACCAAGCAAGATTTCTGCACACAAGTCATCCTGATGGGCATGGACATGGATGAACCTGAGCGACCACTGAACTTCGACCAGGTCTACTGCAGAACCCGCATGTGATACCTGGCAAAGGGCACTAATTGGATGGCAGCTGCCATCAAGCCTAATGCCTGTAGAATTAGGTGGGCTGCTGGATGCTTCAGAACCAGCAAGAGATAGACCTGATCCCGAATAAGTTGAACTCTGCATAGGGGTAGTGGTGTAGTCTCCGACACAATGTCTAGTTGAACCCTGACAAACTCTAGGTTCTGGCGTGGAGAAAAACTGGATTTGGCCAAACTGACCATGATGGCAAGATCCTGAAAGAGGTTCACAGCTTAGTACTAGGCTATCGGCCCTAGGGCCTATACAAGTCTAGCCATAACAATTCCCTGGCTATTTCTTCCCACAATATTTACTTCCCTGGACCCCTGTCTAGCAGGGTGACTGACGTGATCCCCGGGGTGAATTTCCCATCTTCCATCCAATCATCAAGGTTCCTTTTAAAGAGGGCCAAAGAGGCGTTCTGCTTGACATGTATGGGCAGTCTATTCCAGAGTCTGGGGAATCTCTGGGTCAGGAACCTATCCCTCCAATGTTTTGTTCATTGTGATGACAAGGTTTAGATCCATGGAGCATCTCTCTCTGAGGGAATGGTATTTCTTTAAGTGTAGCATGTCCAGCAGCTCTGGGTTTGACATGGCCTTGTATGTTAAGCAGAGATCGCTTCTGAGTAGACTATATGTGAGAGCATAGGTGGAGGTTTTTTTTAGACATTCAGCATAGGGCATCTGCTTTAGGCCTGTGATTCTTTTACTGAGGTATTTCTGCAGCCTTTCCAGTTGTTGCAGATGTCTTGAAAGGTACATACCAAATGGGGCATTGCATTCTATAATGGATGAGTAAAGTGGGACAATGACCTCCTTTTTTCTGGATGAAAAGCCTTTCGTGATGAGGTATGCCACATAGAAGGATTTCCTGACTGTTGTGGAGATGTGGTTATCGAAGGTGAGACCACTGTGCATCTGTGTCCCTAAGTCTCTTATCACACTTTTGCTGTTTAGTGTACTGCCACCTATGTGGTAATTCATGGGTACATGTTTGTTCCCAAAGGGGATAACTACATTTCTTGGTACTGAGCTTGAGCCCATGGCTCTGGCACCAAGCATCTGTTTCTGTAAGGCCCTTTTGTAAATTATCCACATAATTTGGGGATTCAGTAATGGCTCTCAGTTTGCAGTCATCTGCGAACTTTATTAGCCAGAGTCCCTTAGTGTTGGCCTGTACTTCAGAGAAGTAGATGCCAAACAAAAGCGGTCCCAGGACTGAACCCTGAGGTACACCACTTGTCCGTTGGATTTGGAGTCGGATACTCTTACAGTCTGGGTTCTGTAAATAAGCCAGTTGGCAACCCATCGAGTGACGTAGGGATTAATGCCCAGCTTAGTAAGTTTATCTATAATTCCGGAGTGGGGGATGGTGTCGAAGGCCTTAGAGAGATCTAGATAGGCTTTGTGGACGACCTTACCCTTGTTCATGGCTCTGGAGACTGATTCGAAGAAGTCAATCATATTAAGGAGACAAGATCGGCCCTTCACAAACCCAAACTGCGTGGGGTCCAGTGTTTGAAGGTTGCCAATATGTTTGTTTATAAGTTCCATGATAATACGTTCCATGGCCTTCCAGATCAGGCTCGTCAGACTGATGGGGCGGTAGTTCCCGGGATCCTAGGTGGATCCCCCCTTGTGGAGTGGGATAACTGTAGCTGTGCGCCACTCAGTGGGCACGAAGCATGAGGTGAGGCTATGATTAAACATGACACTTAGGTGAGGTGCCAGTTCATGTACTACACAGCCTGGGATGTTGTCTGGTCCCATGGATGCTGTATTCTTAGCTTTGGAGTGCATTTTTTACCTGTGTGGCCATTATTACCAGGGCAATCCCTAAGGCCATGGGGGGTGAAGTTTGCACTGAATCGATCTGCCAGGATATTGGTAATATCCTTGGGATCAGTATATTTAATGCCATTGCTTTTCCTTCCCCTTCCCTTTGGTTGATTTAGGTTTTACCCCAAAAGCCTGGGGGTTTTCCGGGGGGTTTTTTTTTTTTTTTGGGGTTTAAACTTTTTTTTGGTTCCCTGTCCAGGGGTTTTTTAAATAGCGTTGTCTTGAATCCAAGGATGAGATTCTTTCCCTTGTTTTGGGATTGGGAAAAAGGTAGGTAGGGGGTTTGCCGGGTTTAAAAGCACCTGGATACCCCCTTAGGCATAAAGAGGTTGTTCTATGGAACTCTTCTGATGGAAGATTAGGAAGGGTTGCACTGCCATTAAGGCCTGTAGTTCAAACCCTCCTTGCTGAAGTAATTGCCAGTAGGAAAGCAGTTTTCCATGACAGGTGTTGTAGATCTGCTGTTGCTGCTGGTTCAAAGGAGGAGTGTCAACTTTTCTAGCACAAAGTTCAAGTCCCATGCTGGTAATGGTGGTTTCCTAGGAGGTTTTACATTCTTGATCCCTCTGAGGAACTGCCTGAGTAGAGGATGTGAAAAGTGGATCAAAGCTGTATTCTGCTGAAATAGCTGATGCATGTATCTTGATGGAGGAATAGGACAGGCCTGTATGTAGAAGCTCTGCCAAGTACTCCAGAATGTTAGCAATATCTATGTTTGACACATCTTTTCCTCTTTCAGTACTCCAAATGACAAACCTTTTCCATTTTCCTGCATAGTTCCTTCTTTTTGAAGGTCTGCTTACTTCAATGATAATTTCTTTAACCCTTTGGGAAAGTCTGGGTTAGTTGCTGCTATGTGATGTTCCAGGCAGTCAGTTGGGGTTTTTAGGTTTGGATGCATGATGTTGTAGTTGTCCTGAGTTAAAATCAAAGGGATCAGGGGTATTGATCACATTTCACCCCGAGACATGCTCCTCAGCAATGGGTACCAGTGTTGTCTTGGCCAGTTGGAGCTATCAGGATTACCCTTTGGGGCGTTCCTCTTGATTTTCAGTAGTACCTTGTGCATCAAGGGAAGAGGGGGGAATGCATATGCTGTCAGGCCTTTCCAGCTGAAGGATAGAGAGTCCACCTTCCATGCAAGTGGGTGGAATGTCCTTGTGCAGAATTTTTGAGCTGGTGATTGAGGGGGGATGCAATAGATCTATTTGTGGCATTCCCCATTTCTTTGTGATGGCCTTGAAGATGTCGGTGTAGCATCCATTCGTGAGCATCCGAGTGGTTCTGCTTAACATGTCTGCTGGGGTGTTTCTTTTCCGGTACAAATATTGCCTGTAACTGGATGTTGTAGCTGGGGCCAGATTCCAAAGGTCCAGAGTCATTCTGCATGGGGGGTATGAATGAGTGCCTCCCTGTTTGTTGATGTACCACATGACTGTGGTGTTGTCTGTCCTTATCATCAAATGGCCTTCTTTGAGGAATGGTCTGAATTTTGGATTGCCAGTTTTACTGCCAGCATTTCTTTTTGGTTTATGTGCAGGTGCAGTTGGTCCTGAGTCCACAATCCTTATGCATTTGTCCAGCATGTGCCCCCCATCCTAGGTCTGAGGCGCTGTTGTGATGGTTTGGCTTGCTTGAAGTTGTGGAAGGGTAAGCCTGGGTTTGACTGGCATGCTTGAGCCCACCATAGGAACTCCTGTTTTAGGCATGGAATTAGTGGTATTTCTGTTTCTAAGCTGTGCCTGTGTTGAGACCATAAATTCTTTAGGTACCACTGTAGTTTCTCATATGCAGTCTGGCATGTGGGACCAAGATTATGCATGATGCCATGAAGCCCAAGGCCTGCAGAACTTTTCTTGCTGTTAGTTTGTTGCTTTGTTAATGCCAAGAAGTAAAGAGGAGTTCTTTGTTTTTCTGCAGTTAGGAATGCCATTTGTTTTACTGTGTCCAATTCGCCCAAGAATGTTCTTGTTTGGGATGGTATCAGCCTTGACTTTTGTAAATTGACTGTGTATCCCAGGGCTTGTAGCAAGTAAATGACCCTTTGTAAATCTGTTGTCAGCTTGCTTTGTTGTCCGCTTGTAACAGGCAGTCGTCCAGGTATGGATAAATTTGGATTCCCTGTAGTCTGCAGTGGCGATTACTGATGCCAGGCATTTTGTGAATACTCTGGGCAGTAGATAAGCCAAAGGGCAATGCTGAGAATTGATAATGCTCTGATCCTGCAAGAAATCTGAGGTATCTTCTGCAATTTGGTCGAATGGGGGCGTGCAGGTATGCCTCCTTGAGGTCTAGAGTTACCAGCCAACACACCTTGCCCAGCATGGGAAGAAGTTGCTGTAGGGTCAGCATTTTGAATTTTGGGACAATGATGTATGTGTTTAAGATGGACAGGTCGAGAATAGGTCTCCAACTTTTTCTTTCTTGGTACTAGGAAAGTCTGGAGTAGAATCCTTTCCTTTTTCTGTTATTGGTACTCTTTCCACAGCTCTCATCTTGTAATTCCGTTATCCCGCGAGCTTCTGTTTTTGATTTGGGGAGGTTTGGCATTCCTCTTTTTCTGGTAAGGTGTGGAAGTGGAACCTAGCCTTGGTCTATGGTTTGCAAAATCCACTTGTCTTTTGTGATATAGTGCCATTTTTGAAAATAAGGTAACTTTCCGCCTAAGGTGCTGCTATTTGTTCCCCGGTAGGGGGGTTAGAGCCAAGTCACTGTGATTGTCCTGTTGCAGTGGCAGTGGTTGTGTCTGTGCCTCGTTATTCCTTGCCACTGTTCCCCCCTGTAGGCACCTCCTCTGGATTGATTTCTGCCTCTGGCGCTATTCCTGCCCCCTTTTGGGGTCTTGTGGAGTCAGGAAAGGACCAATTTTTTGGCAGGCCAGTTCCTGCTAAACCTTGGGGGCTGAACCTGTAAGAAATCTTTAACTGTTTGTACAGATTTTGCCTTTTCTTCCATTTTCTTCATTACCTGCTGGGCAGGTGTACCAAATAACTGGCCTTATCCATAGGAGCATCTAATAGCTTTGCTTTAACATGATGGGAAGACCTTTTTTTCAACCATGCATGCCTTCTTATCACTGTGCCAGTCATGGCTGATCTAAATGAAGCCTCCAGTGCATCATAGCCACATTTTAAGGAATGGTTACTAACCTGTTGATGTTATTACCATTTCTAATACATATTTCTTATCTAAAGATTCATCAGAGGACAGTTTTAGTTAACTGATCAAGCATAAACTCTTGGGGATCATGTGAAACTGACAGTTTAAAGCTCTAGCTGAGGGGTAGCAGAGGTGAAAACTTTTTCCCCATTTTCTAAGGACCTGGTTTCCCCTTTCAGAAGGAATGGGGTTTTTTGCTTTTGGGGGGCTACTGCCTTAGGCCCCTGGGAATAGTTTGGGTCTGCAAGGGGGGCCTTTGTATAGGGGGGATGAGTGTCTGGCACCCTGTAAAATCTATCTGGTTTGGCAGGGGCTGGAGGTAAAGAATCAGGAGCAGTGCAGACATCATTAAATGCATCATCCACAACAGGCAGAACAGGAGGTATAGCTAAGGGCCTATGTTTGGGAAGTGCAGAAAAGTCCTAAGCCTTTTCTGGTCTGAGAAATCTTGTCCCTGCCATTGGAATTGTTCTCTCATGGCATGTAAGGTTTCCCCCAAAAGGGAAAAATTCCTGGTGGAGAGGCAGCTGGAATGGATTCTTCAGCATCAGTCTTTATAAGAAAAAGGACCTCTGGCTGGTCTGTAATGTCTGAGTCATCCCAGAATCATCAGAGGACACTGGCTCGGGGGCTCTGGCTCTTTTTTGGGGGGTGAGAGGGCCCGTCTGGGGGAGATTGAGATCCCCTAATTAAGGGTATTAAATCTTCTGCCAGAGTAAGCATTTGGAACTAGAAGTGGGGTGTGAGGGGGTTTAACAGGCAGATTTAGAGATTTGGCTGCTTTAGCCCTGGCAAAGGCCATGGGCATGGCTGCAGGGGCCCAGCAGCACCACGGGTGGGGTAGAGACATCCAAAGGGATGGTGTCTGATAAATCACTAGAAACCACAGTTGTAGGCAAAATTTCCCGATTCAGGTAAGGTAAGGGGCCTCAGTAGTAGTCATGGATTCCTGAAGATTGACCAGTTTTCGGTTTCGAAAACCGGCCCCCGGGCTTAACCGGGGGTTTTGCGAAACCCGGACCCAGTGTCGGTCTTTTCTTTGCTTTTTAAAAATTTGGGTAGTCGGAGGATCCCGCATTGAAAACTGGAAAAACTGTTAGCAAACCCGACCGGGCCTAAGGTTAAAAATTGAAGCACAGGGAACAGGCTTCGCTGGCTGGGCCAAAAAGGCAACGTAAGGTGGGAAAAATTTATGAGGTATTTGTTTCCCACAATTAAAAAGTTTTGCTTTTTCGCACGGGTGGGGAAGAAAGAGTCCCCGGGTTTTTGCTTTTAAAGCGGAGATTGGAGTGAATTCCGGATCGACCGACCGAGGGCAGCCCGCTTAGGCCCGGCAAGAAAAAAATGAGAAAATGGCCCGGCTGATCCCTTTATCCCAAACCAAAGTGCGTTGAATGGAATCACCCACCCCAATTTGGAATCCGGGAAAAACCCTCACAAAACCCTTTTTATACTCAATCACCATAAGGACATCACCTGTTTCCAAATGAATTCCAAAATATCGAACCCAAAGTTCGGAAAATTTTTGATCACAAAACTTCAAAACAAAAATTTTTTTCCAGGAAAAATTTTTTCAAAAACAACACAATCACACCAAACAAAAACCTACCTAAATCTAAAATACACCACTACCAGCACTATCCAAAACCCAGCCCAAACCTAAAGTCCGTCACTAATCTCTGGGATAGACATTGGTTGTTGCAGACACTGTGGGACGAGAATGTTGGCTGGCACCATCTTCTCATCATTGTTGTGCTGGCAAAAGGAATATAGCACAAGAATTATCAACATCACAAACCACAGTACAGCAACCAGCCTCCAGTCGGTACAAGCCACAACCACAGGACTCCAAAAACTGCCTTACCAGGCTGCTGCTAAATCCAGAGGATGTCAGCTGTCTGTTCCATGGGGCAGAGAGGCGAGGTGTCAAAAGGTGATTAAAGTACAGACCCCAACCCATTCATACCAGATGAAAAGAGGGGATGGTGGAAGAGAACTTGCTCTGCAAGACTAGATGTACTTTAACATCCACAATTACATTTAGTTCTTAATAACTCTGATACATTCTTTGTAATATCCACTGTTGCACTACTGACTACTAGTAAGCTTCCAAGAGCTTACAGACTAGAGGACAGCTGGCCCTAGAAAAGCAGTATGCAACAGGCCTGACAGAAAGGATATGACAAAAATAACCTGACCCTGGCAGCAATACTCAAGTTATGTTTTAAAAAGATGTGCAGTGAAGACCATGTTACTCCTTCCAGTATAGACTGTGCGCAAACTGCTATCAGGAGATGGTGGCAGCTGCAGTAGCATCTGGTTGTGATACAACACTGTTTTCTAAAGAAGGCTGGTGGGATTAAGAACCTGTATTCTACTGTTTACTTCCAATAAGGGCACTAGCAATTTAACATATAAAAAGCAATATACTGGTGCAGAGGGCTAACAAATTTGCAGTTCTACATAGCAGCAGACAATTACCTTAAAGGAATAATGGGGTTGCAACGGAGTTAAGCTATCTGCCTGCAGAAGCATTCACATCATTTTTCCACAGCAGTACAAAAAACTTGAAATCCTTACCTAGTCTCACAAATGGAAGATAACTCTCCTTGGAATCAGGGACAGCTTCCTGTTTTTATGGTTTTTAAAAAACTATTAATATTTAGAATCTCCACTAAACATTTTTTTGTTAAAAGAAGCAGAACTTATATCAGACATGTCATGTGAAAGCCCAAGGAAAAAAAAAATATTGAAAATGCAAATCTTTTGGAGATATCTGCTCAACCACAAACACCATCATTTGCCACCTTTCCAGAAAGATATCCAGGACATAGCTATAACTGGCAAATCAGCAATGCAATAACTTCACATGGAAAAGAAACTGCCACGTTTGTATGCTCTTCACTACTACAAAGAAATGAATACGGCTCAAGCAATCGCTCTCCTCTATATTATGCGTACTACTGTTCATAGAGGAGGGGCAGCACTGTGCAGGGACACTCAATAGTTCAGAAATTCAGGCTGGATGATCAACCAGCTGTGTGCAACAGAACTCGCATTTTACAATTCATTCAGCAGACGTCCCTCTTGCATCAGCCAGAAATGTTTAACTTAATCTGAGGAGAGTTTAAAAGCTCTAAACTGAATCAACGGGAGGTGGACAAAACAACCCAAATGCAGATCAGAAAAAACCTAAGGCAGATGACTGTCTTTCCATTACAATAATGAAACAGAAGTTAACGTTCGTAGAAGGCTAAACTGGGTTCCCATGACATGGTTAAGCATCCTAAAAGACAATTCAAAGTATGCATAACTCCCACACTTAATCTATTGGCTAAAGGTTTTGTGGAAGTGGATATTGCAGAGCTTGTTAAGAACCCTATCACATCTCCTCAGAATCACTTAAACTGTTTCCAGGTAGTATTTGACCAAAACTGGTAGATGTTACATTGTACTGATATTAAATCAGTTTTCTGACTGGAAACTGCACTAACCAGCAACATGTACATTTGTCCATACCCATCAAGCAAACTGTCATGTGACACTAAGCAAACTACAAAAAAATATTGTCTATGGACATTATCAGGGAAAAAAAGCATGCCATGAACATCCTACAATCATCATCTTCTAGTGCAATTATGATTGGCAATGTTTGTGGGATGCTTGCCTATAATGCTGATAATTTTAGCTGGGGAGAGGTTCAAAACACTATAAAGCACCCCTGTGTGAGCATAGTCATCATGACAGCAAATACCTGAATACAAGGATCACTGCTGCAATAAAATCCTTAACCACAGAAGTTATCTTCCTGTTTTTATGTTGGACGCACTTGTCCTTTCACAATCGGACTTCCAATAGCTCTCTCAATGTCCTCTGGAAGAAAGAGCATCTCTCTTTCCAAAAACATCAGCTTGGAGTCTGGCAAAATGCAAAGACGACAAACGATGCTTGGCACTACAAATCCAGTACAGGAAATTTTATTCCAAACAATTCCATCCACAGGAAATGTGGCTCGAGCATGAGACAATGGGGTTGGAGTTTTTGATTTTATAGAAAACACAAAGAAGCCCATGCTATTCATTTTTTCCTGCTGTAAAGGTTAGAAAGCACTGTCTGGAGAGTAAAAGCTGTACTACAGTCTTTAGTCTGAAAATCGAGAGGGGATATACAACATAATGCTAAAGATCAATACTAACATTTTTATCTTGAAGTTATCAAGAGTCCCATGTTCATCTCAGAATTATGTTAAGGGAATGATCTTACGTTATTCTCTTAAGGGCAGACCTAATTCATCAACAGTGCCGAGCAGATTCTAGTTTATTTTTATAATACATGCAATATTTGCTAATCCCTCTTCCTTCAGACCTAGCATGAGGTAGAGATGTTATATCCATAATACCCATGAATCATGTCAGTAAAGATACCTCAAAACTTTGGGAGAATATGGGTAAGAGCCTATACTGTAGCAATAATTCCAATACTCTAACATGTACTGTTATGCTAAGTATATTCACAACTGTACTATACTCATCACATAGTTCAGTGTTGCAGCAGAATCCTGAATTAACGGAAGAGCATTAAAGCAGCTCCAATGGAATGTACCTTACAGAAACTCTGGGCAGGCACACTTCTTTAGATGGCTGTTGCCTTGAAAAAGTGTTGTCCCCTTTCCCATCCAAAATACAATAACCTATTTCCATTCTTTTTGCTGCACAGAGTGATGAACTTCACTAACATATCTGAGGTTTGCCTGGATTCTGGACTGCCTCATCTGCATGGCATGTAGGACACAAAAGGTTGGACTGTCACAAACCTTGTCAGTTCTAAACAAGTATAATTTGAACACCACCTCCAACCCCCATTCTCAGGGGTAAGATAAAACACTGGTCTGTAGGGTCTATATCACGAAATCGAACTTCCAAAATATCGAACACCATAAGTTCGAACTTGGAAGATTGAATTCGGATAACATCAAAACAACAAATTTTTTCCCCAGGGAAAAAATTTGCTGTTCCGAAAAACACACAACACAATCACACCAAACACCTTTAAAACCTACACTAAATCTAACATACACCACTACCTATGCACTATCCTTAACCTAGCCCTAAACCTAAAGTCCGTCACTACCGCACACTTACCTGACCCGTGCCCTAACCCTAAAGTCAGCCGCTATTGCACACTTACCTGACCTGCACCCGAACCCCACAGTCTGTCACTATCACACACTTACCTGACCAGCGCCCTAATCCTAAAGTCTGTCACTATCACACACTTACTTGACCCGCGCCCCAACCATAAAGTCAGTCACTACCGCACACTTACCTGACCCGAGCCCTAACCCTAAAGTCTGTCACTATCGCACACTTACCTGACCCAAGCCCTAACCCTAAAGTCCGTCACTATCACACACTTACCTGACCCGCGCCCTAACCCTAAAGTCCGTCACTACCTGTTCGTACACTTACCTTGACCCGGTCCGAAAATGCCGAAGCCACTGAAACGGCCAACCAAATTCTTTCCCTGGGAAAAAATTCGAGTTTCCATAGCTTCAACATTCTCACCTTTTGAACTACCAAGTTCGGCCTTCCGTTATTCGGCGTTCTTCATATTCGATTTTGCAATAGGAACCCAGTCTGTGTATGGTTTGGACTAATGCCAGCTACGAGACAACCTTAGCATGAAGGAATATGTCCTGAGGATAAACTCCTTACGCAAAACTGTATGCTGCTCCGAAGGAATTGAACCTCAAAAATTTGTAGAAGTTATTGCTACTAGAGAGTCTTCTATCATAGCAATATGGTGTCTGCAGCTACATTAGGCTCAAAGAGAGGGACAGCTAACTATTCTGTCTCAAAAATAAAGCCCCATGAAAGGGACAATGACTTTGTAAATAGTCCAAGATGCAGTATCTTTCTCAGATACAGCAGAATAGGGTAGGATCCAAGGAAAAACATACCCCCTGCAGCAGACAGATGAACTTTAACAAAAGCACACAAAAGGCCAACTTAAAGAAGCTCTGCTAAGTATTGCAAAAAGTACAGTTTTGTACCTACCATAAATGTAGATGTTCGAGTGCTAATACAGCTGCAGTCATAACAGATGGGTTCTCCTGCCGTCAGGCGGGTCCTCGGTCGGCCGAATTCCAAAGTCTAGGTCCGGCATCAGTTGTCGTCGCTTCTTCCCTGACGTCAGTGCTACAGGGGTATAAAAGAACCAGCCGACGCCATGTTCTTCAGTTTTTCTAGCCCCAGATGTCAGGTGCCCCCAGAAGGAAGGCAATACATAAAATTATGAAGTAATGCAATGCAATATAATCAAAAAACAGAAGTTGCAAACAAATACACCATAAAAGAATACCCCAATCAGGTTGTATGAGGATGTGTTAGCCTATAGGCTGTCCCAAGAGGGGAAGGAGAGAGGGAAACCTGGACTGCAGCTGTATTAGCACTCGAACATCTACATTTATGGTAGGTACAAAACTGTACTATGTTCATCGTGCATACAGCTGCAGTCATAACAGATGGGTAGAATCCCAAAGATAAGAAGGGGGTGGTAGGCACTAGGTGGAACTAGGAGTAGCCAAAATGCCCTGCAAGACTGCAGTGGCAAAGCCTGCTCTAGATTTGGAGTATAATGGAAGGTTGTAGTGTTTGGAGAAGGTATGCACAGAACTCCAAGTGGCTGCTTCCAAGATATCCTTGGTAGGAACTCCTCTGAGGAAGGCTGCAGAGGTGGCTGTGGCCCAGGTGGAGTGAGTTCTAATGCCTGTAGGAACAGTTTTGCCATGAAAGGAATAGCAAAAGCGTATGCAGTGGGCTATCCATTTTGAGATTGTCTGTTTGGAAATTGGCTTTCCTGGAGCTCCTACAGCATAGGCCACAAAGAGCTGTTCTGATTTTCTGAAAGGCTTTGTTCTGTCCAAATAATAACGCAGTTGCCTGTGGATGTCCAAGGAATGTAGTAATATCTCCCCTTTGTTTTGAGGATTGGGATAAAAAGTAGGTAAATATATGGCATGATTTAAAGCTACCCTGGATACCACTTTAGGCATAAAGGAAGGGTTGATTCGTAATGAAACTCTGTCCTGATGGAAGATGATAAAAGGCTGGACAGCCATGAGGGCCTGTAGTTCTGAAACTCTACGAGCTGAAGTGATAGCCAGAAGGAAAGCTGTTTTCCAGGACAAATATTGCACATCTGATGGAGCAGCTGGCACAAAGGGAGGCAAAGTCAGTTTTTCCAGAATGAAATTTAGATCCCAAGCAGGTATTGGTTGTTTCCTTGGAGGTCTTAGATTCTTAGCCCCTCTGAGGAACTGTCTTAAGAGAGGGTGAGAGAATAAAGGAGGATCAGTGTTGTATTCTGCAGAAATGGCTGAGGCATGGATTTTGATGGAATGAAAGTCCACTGCTTAGTAGTTCAGCGAAATATTGTAGTATTTGAGGTAAATTCAGTTTTCCAGGGTTCTGGCCCTTTTTCTCATTCCAGACACAAAACCGTTTCCATTTTGCGGAGTAAGCTTTTCTAGTTGATGGCCTTCTGGCCTCCAAAATGACATCCTGCACCTCCTTGGAGAGTAGGGTCTGCTGTGATGCTAAGGAATCTTCCATGTGTCTAGACGGAGTGTTTTAGCTGACTGTGAAGAGTTTTGAAGCTGTGCTGAGTCAGAAGAAGAGGCATTAGAGGCAGGGTCCATGGTGGGGAATGAGTCAGGCTCCTCAGGAGTGGGTACCAGTGTTGCCTTGGCCAGTCCGGAGCAATGAGGATCATCTTTGGTCTGTCTGCTCTGGTCTTCAATAGAACTTTGGGCAGCAGAGGAAGAGGTGGGAAGGCATAAACTGTCATTGATGTCCAGCTGAAAGAGAGAGCGTCCACCCTCAAGGCCTTTGGATGGAAGGTCCTTGAGCAGAATTTTGTCAATTGATGATTTTTGTGGGAAGCAAAGAGATCTATGTCTGGCCTTCCCCATTCTTGGATTATTTCTGTAAAACTTTTGGATGCAACATCCATTCGTGTGGATCTGTCATATTTCTGCTTAGGTTGTCTGCCAGCGTGTTTTCCTTGCCTGGCAAGTACTGTGCTTGTAGTTCGATGTGTGCAAGTCCATGGCCATGTTCCAAAGTGACATGGCCAGTCTGCATAGGGGTATGAATGTGTTCCTCCCTGTTTGTTTATGTACCACATAACTGTGGTGTTGTCCGTGCTTATCAATAGTTGACCTGGTTGCAGAAGGTCCTTGAAAGCTATAATAGCATTTATTACTGCTAGCATTTCCTTTTGATTGATGTGAAGGTGCTTTTCTTTTGGGACCATTTGCCCTGAATGCACCGATCTGTCATGTGCCCCCAGGCGTAGTCCGAGGCGTCTGTAGTGATGACTTGATTTGCTTGGGGCTTGCTGAATGGAAGACCTGTTTGTTTGGCATGCTTGAGTCCACCACAGAAATTCCTTTTGCAGACATGGAATTAGTGGTATTATTGTTTCCAAACTGTGGCTGTGTTGAGACCATATGTTTTTCAGGTACCATTGAAGTTTCCTCATATGCAGCTTTGCACATGGGATTAGTAAGATGCAAGATGCCATGAATCCCAGAGCCTGCAGGATTTTCCTTGCAGCCAGCCTGGTGCAATTTGCTAGTGCTCTGAAGTATTGAGTTAGTTGCCCCTGCTTCTCTGGCGTGAGGTAGGCCATCTGGGTGTTTGTGTCCAAGTTGGCACCCAGGAAAATTATCTTCTGAGAGGGTATTAGCCTTCATTTCTTTTTGTTGACTGTGTATCCCAGAGAGCTCAACAACATTATTACACAAGCCAGATGTTTCAGAAGAATGTGCTTGCTGTCCGCTTGGATCAGGCAGTCGTCCAAATAAGGGTATATTTGTATCCCTTGAAGTCTGCAGTAGGCAATTACTGATGCCAAGCATTTCGTGAATACTCTGGGCGCAGTAGATAAGCCAAAGGGCAATGCAGAGAATTGATGATAGGTTGAACCTGCAAGAAATCTGAGGTATCTTCTGCAATTTTGTCTGATTGGGACATGCAGGTATGCCTCCTTGAGGTCCAATGTTACCAGCCAAGACTCCTTGCCCAGCATGGGAAGAAGTTGCTGTAGAGTGAGCATCTTGAATTTTGGTGCAGTAGAAGTGTGTTTAGGATGGCCAGGTCCAAATTGGGTCTCCAATCTTTTCCCTTCCTTGGTACCAGGAATAGCCTGGAATAAAAACCTTGACCTTGTTCGTGCGTAGGTACCTCTTGAATAGCTATCATTGTCTACGAGATCTGTAATTTGCCTTTGTGCCTCTGCCCTTTGATTGTGTGGCAGGTTTGGCATGCCTCTCATTTTTGGAAGGGTGTGAAAATGGAATCTGTAGCCTCTGTTTGTAATGTCCAGGATCCATTTGTCTTTTGTGACAATATGCCAATTCTTTGAAAATAATGCCAGCTTTCCTCCTAAGGGGACTGCCATTTGAGTCTTGCTTGGCATGCAAAGGAGAAAGTCATTGGGCTTGCTTTCTGAATGATTGTGAGTTATCCTCACCACCTCTTTGTGTAGGAGCTTGCCACTGTCTGCCTCTAAACGATCCTTGGGATTGTCCTCTGCCCCTTGGGTGCCTGTATCTGCCTCTTTGGGGTCTGTCCGTGGCTGGAAAGGACCACTTTTTGGAAGGCCAATTTCTACTGAAACGTGGGGGTTGTACCTGTAGAAAATCTTTCACAGTTTGCATTGATTTAGCCTTTTCCTCCATTTTCCTTAATACCTCCTCAGCATTAGCACCAAATAATACAACCTTTTGAAGAGGGGCATCTAGTAATTTAGCTTTGACATGATCAGGCAAGGTTTGTTCCTTGAGCCAGGCATGTCTACCTATGACTGATCCTGTAACAGCAGCTCTACATGAGGCCTCTAGAGCATCAAAACCACATTGTAAGGTATGCTTACCCACTTGTTCAGCACTATGCATCAAATCCTGCAACTCCTTCAAGTCTGGTTGTTCAGGTTGTGACATTTACTTTTCAATTGTGATAACAAAAACTGTTGGTATTTTAGCATATGGAACTGACAGTTTAAGGCCCTCATGGTTAAGGTAGCCGAGGTATATACCTTTTTTCCCCACCTTTCTAAGGATCTGGAATCTCTCTCGGAAGGTAAAGGATTTTTAGCAGTGGCGGCCTTAATTCCCTTGGGGCCCTGTGAGATGGTTTCTGGGTCAGCAGCATGGCTTTTGTATAGAAATTGGTGTGTGTCAGGAACCCTGTAGTACCCGTCAGGCTTAACTGGGGCTGGAGGCAGAGGGTCCGGGTTAAGGCAGGCCTCCGAGTAAACATCATCTAGGATGTCCAAGACAGGAGGTATAGCCAGAGGCCTGTGCTGAGGTAGTAAGAGAAATTCCCTAAGCCTTTTCTTGGAATCTGAATAATCTTGGCCTTCCCAGTGGAAGTGTTCCCTTAAAGTATGCAAAGTTTCCCCAAATGAGTAATCCTCTGGGGGGGATACAGAAGGAATGGACTCCTCCTTATCAGAGTCTTCAAAAGGGGAGTAAGAATGTTCCTGATCATCAAAGTGCTCTGAAAAAATGGAGCCCTGATCAGAGGAGGGGGATTCTTCCTCCACTCTGGGCCTTTGTCCGTGGGGTTGAGAACCCTGATAAGAGTAATTAAATCCTCAGCCATTTTAAGCATCTGCTTTTTAGGCATGGGGCCTGGACATGGGCCCTCTGTAGCTTGTCTCTTAGAGTGCATGGCTGCTTTAGATTTAGTGAAAGCCTTGACGGAGAAAGAAGAGGAAGGTCTGAAGACACCTTGAGTGGAGGTAGACCTGTCCACATTTTGAGGTTCAACGCCAAGAATGGCTTCGGTATCTGTAGTCGGGGTGTGGGCCGAGGAGCCTGCGACCTCGGGCACAGGAGACACCGCCAATGAAGTGTCGTCGGTAGTCAGGGGCTGCGTAGGCGCCTCGCTGAGAACCGGACCACGTGTAGTCGGCTTTGGCGTGGTGTCGGTAGAGGCCGCGGACCTTGTGTGTCAGTCCTTATCTTTGCGTTTTTTAGACAAAACTGGAGTCGGAGTATCCAACAACATAATATAGTTAAATGTTTTTCCAAAATAATGCTGGGCGAACTCTGCCCGACGCTTAATGGTGAGTTTGTTGAATGTAGCACAAAAGTGACAGACCGAGACGTCGTGGTCTGGGCCTAAACAAGGTATACAGAGGGAATGGAAATCCTTATGCGGTATTTGCTTCCCACATGAAATACAATTATTAACTTTGTCTGACATCAGTCTGAGGCAAGAAAAGTTTCCCCAACGGGGTACTTAGCTTTCAAGAAGACTTTGGTTTCAAAATTTTCGTAATTTCAGGAGCTGGCCGACCGGCACTTGCGAACTGCTTCTGCTTCGGGCACCGCGCGGCAAGAAAGACTGAAGAAAATGGCATTGGCTGGTTCTTATATACCCCTGTTGCACTGATGTCAGGGAAGAAGCGACGACAACCGACGACGGACCTAGACTTTGGAATTCGGCCGACCGAGGACCCACCTGACAGCAGGAGAACCCATCTGTTATGACTGCAGCTGTATGCACGATGAACATCAAGGGCAAAGCCAGTGCCATTTAAAATATTGAGCTAGTTTTTTTTTTTTTTTTTTTTTTAAATTGTAACAGAGAGAGTTCAGTGGTGAGGTTGGCAGGAAGGGAGTTCCATAATTTACCTACATGGTTGGAAAACTGACAGTCCCCAGACAAGTTGTTGGATTTTAAAGTTTGTGCTAGGAGTACGTTAGATCACCGTAGTGCCCTGAGGTTACAGTAGGGAGTAATGAGGTTTCTGAGCCCTGGTAAGTTTTCAGGATGATAGAACGTCTTATGAGCTACAATCAGTTGGTTGACCCTGAGAAGGTGTGTAAGTTAAGACAGTGGTGGGCTCTATAAGGTGTGGCGGTGGCAAATCTAGCAATGTTATTGTAGCACATAGATAGTTTGTTAAGATTGGCTTTACTTAAGTTTGTAAGTAGAGGGGAAGCATAGAGGAGGGTGGAGAGAAGATGGGTTTGGGCAATGACCATTTTTGTTGGTGGGGTTAGGAAAGATTTGACCTTATAGAGGGAGCCACGTTTTTTATTGACAGTTTTGATAGTTTGATTAATGTGAAGATCAAACTTGAGGTTATTGTCAACTAATACTCCTAGGAGTTTGGTTGAGGGATCAGGAGAAATGATGGTCCCATTGTTGGATCTTACAGTGAATGCTTATATAGGCTGCCTTCTATTTGGGGAGAATAGCAGTAGTTTTGCTTTGTTTGGGTTTAATATAAGCCTCTTACTGAGGAGCCAATTTTCTACTAGGTTAAAGGTGGTTTGGGTTTTTATTTGCCGGTCCTTAGGGGAAGAGGCTGAGCAAATTAGGGTCGAGTCATCTACATACTGTACACAGATTTCATTTGGGATGATCTTATTCAGGTCATTAATACAGATTGGGAATAGGAGTGGTCCTAATATTGATCCCTGGGGAACGCCTATGATGATGGGTAGTAGGGTAGACAGTTTACCTTTCCATAAGACTGCCTGGTGTCTGCTTGTTAGGTAAGAGGGAACCTTTTGAAAGATTGGCTGTCTAGGTAAATAGAGTTTAGAGCAAGTAGGACGAGTTCATGGTTGACCATGTCAAAGGCTACAAAGATCCAGTAAAAGAGCTGAAGTAAGTTTGTTATTGTTCCAACTGAGGTTAATAGCATTCGCAAAGGAGAGGAGGGCTGAAGTGGTACTATGGTATGGCCTAAAACCATGTTGGGTTTCAGTCAAAAGATTATTTTTGATAAGGTAGTTCATAAGTTGTTTTTGAATACATTTTTCCATGATTTACGCTAGTGGTGACAGTATAGCGATGGGTCTGTAGTTTGATAGTTCTGTGGAGGTACCTCCTTTATGTAGAGGGATTACATGTGATGTTTTCCAGATAGAAGGAATAGTGGCTTCAGCTATAGTTCTATTAATGAAGATGGTGATAGGATAGGCTATGGCTTCTGCAGCTTTTTGGAGGTATTCAGCTGGGAGGTGGTCAGCTGACAGGGTGGTTGGTGTTAATTTCTTGAGCAGAGTTGTGATAAATGACGTAGGGATTTGTTGGAGGGTAAAAGACAGTGGAAGGGAGGATGAGGTAGTGGTATTGACCGTTTTCCAGGGGATAGTTGACTGGCCAATTTATGGCTGGTTTCTGTAAAGAAGTTATTAAAGTTGTTGGCAACAACTTTTGGAGATTGTTGTTCAGTGCCAGAGGGGGAAGGACAGGAGGACTGATCTGGATGCAGGAGTTTGTTTACACCTGTCCAGAATTTATGAGGATGGTTTTGGTGCTTTTGTTGCAAGTGACAGTAATGATTTCTTTTAGCTTTTAATATGGATGATTCTGTATCATTCCGTAGTTGCTTATATTTTAGTTGGTCTGTCGGGGCTTTGGTGGTGTGCCAAGTTTTCCAGGCTTTGTTTCTAAGTGACATTTTTTGGACTGGTTTCCTTAGAAAGCCATGGGGCTATTTTTGTTTTTGTTCTAGTCATGCGTTCCGGTGCATGTTTGTTAAGTATGGCTAGGAATTTGTGGTTAAAGTAAGTTACAGCCTCTTCCAGTGGAAGATGCTTTATAGCTGACCAGTTGCAAGCTTTGAGTTCAGTTTAGAAACTAGAAAGGTTAAACTTTTTGGTGTTTCTATTTTTTTTGAGGGTGGATTGGTTGGGTATTCCAGCCCTGTGCCTGAATATGTAGGTAAGGGAGTGATCACTTATGTCGTCAGGCAGGATCCCAGCCTGAAACATACGGTGATTGCTATTAATGAGGATCCAGTCAAGGATGCTATTTTTATTGTTGGTTTTGCTGACTTTAGTGGGTGTGGATATAACCTGATTAAAACCATAGAGGTTGACAGAGAGAGGAGTACAAACATCCACACTCCTGCAGATATTGCAGATTCAGCAAGCCACTGCTGGTGTCCTGTCCTTAGAAAGTAGATGGATAGGAGTAAAACCAAAAAGGTTGACATGGAGATAGAGTACATACTTCTGAGTACTAGAAAGGTCCTAAGGGATCAGTGTTTTCTTCACATATCTGGCAGACTGCACAAAGGAAATGTCACGGGTCTTCACCAGCAAACAATTTAAGTGATACTCCTCTGGTGGAATTTGTCATTCACATGTACACATCTGTAAGCTTTTCTAGGGATGTCAAGGACCTCAGAATTACCAACAAATCAGCAACAGAAAAACCCAAACTCAAAAGTTTTAGGCAATGAAAAGCCAGTCTAAACAGTGAAGTAAACATTCCCAAACTGGGCATTTACTGTCTTTTTGGGAGTCACCTAGAAGGTTATTCTAATTGTGGGATTTCCTGCCCTCAGGCAACTCGTACATCGGCTCCTATAAAAAAGCTTCAGCTTGGCTGTTGTAGCATGCGTGGGACGTCAGACGCAAGGCCATAAACCAGGGGCCTTAAAAATGATGTCTACAAGCACAATACTCAGAACCTGAAGGCCAGCAGGTAGAAAAGGCCCAGCAGGAGGAATGTCCATGGGGACAGGTGCGTGACCCTGGTGTCCTTCAGTAGCATAGACAGGTCCAGGTATTAGCCGGGAATAAGAGAAAATGAATTGAGGGTAATGGTGGGTGGGAAGGAATACTGCAACATGGAAGAAAAGAACATCTACGGTTATGGTAAGATTTTACACAACTATTCTATGTACTTCTACTCCTATGTTACAGTATTCTAGTTGTGGGACAGTACCACAGCTTAGATGGATAAGAGGGTGGCAGACGCTGAAGAGGATTCCAAAAAGCCCTGTAAGACTGCCATGGCGAATCCTGCCCATGATCTGGTGACTTGGTCAAGTTTGTTATGTTTGGTGAAAGTGTGGCTACTGGACCATGTGGCTGCTTCCATAATTGATGCCATGTCCAGACCTTTTATGAAAGCCTTGGAGGTGGCCACAGCCCTAGTAAATGGACCTTTACTCCCACTGTTTTTTTTTTTCATGGTGGGAGTAACACACAAATGATTTCCTAATCCAGCATGCGATGGTTTGTTTGGAGACTGCCTTGCCCAGGGCTCTGGGGTGGAAGGAGACAAGGAGTTGCTTAGATTTCCTAACTGTTTTGGTTTTGTCCAGGTAGAATCTTAGTTGCCTGTACACATCCAAGGTGTGCAGTATCCTCTCTCCTTCATTAGTGGGAGAGGGAAAGAAAGTGGGTAGATGGATAGATTGGTTTAAGAGACATATCACTGACCACCTTGGGCATAAAGGAGGGATTACTTTGCAGGGTGACTGTCATTTTTAATTTCTCCAAGTGTTTTGGGTTTCTAATACCATGACGGGAATGGACCTCATTCCTAAGTCAAAGTCTGATTAAAGTTCATGAAATTAGTATAGTTTCACTCTGATGTTAGCCAAAAGTGCTTTTCGCAGCACCTGCAATGTGCCCAGTAATGACTCTTTCTGCAATTTGTACGGTGTTACATGAATTGGTAAAGTACGGTTTTGTACCTACCATTCATCAGGCAGCCCTTCGGTCGGGCCGGATCAAAGTCTGGTCCGCGGCTTCTGATGTCGCGACTTCACCCCGACTGTCTCTGCTCTCTGCTGGTCCGGCATCAAGGCATCGGCAGCTTCATTTTCTCAGTGTTTCTTGCCCCAGATGCCAGTTGCCTTGGAAAAGCTAAAATTTTTTAAAATGCCAATGTTTCCAAAAGTAAAAACAAGCAAAAAACACAATAAATATACATGTATACAAACAAATACACCATAAGAGACTCCTCCCAGATAGCTTTAGGGAGGGTAAATACCCCTAGAGGTACCAGGAGAAGGAGGAGGGTGCAGGATGACTGCTGCTGTTCTATCCTGTCATCTACATTTATGTACAAAACTGTACATGTCCTTCAAGGATGCATCTCGCAGTCATAGAAATGGGTAGAATACCATAGCCAAACTAGGGAGGAAGGAAAATTATGGTAGGTAGTTAGGATCCCTTACAGTACAAGTAAACCAAACCCTCTCTAGAGGATAGAGGGTAGATATAAATATAATGCAATGGCAAATGTAAAATCCAAGTAGGAGTTCACATATAATGTCCTTGGTTGCCACTCTCCATAGAGAAGTAGTGGTGGTAGGGTAGAGCCCTTGTAGAATGAGGTCTCTTGTTCTGTGGGGATTTTCCATGGTAGGAGTAATAGAATCTTATGCAATTTCCCATCCATTTTTGTCTTGTCTGTTTGGAAATTTGCTTTTCCTTCCTTCCTGTTGCATAGGCTACTAAAGCTGGTTGGATTTTTTCTGTCACCTTTGGTTCCTAGGGGTAGTAGCTAGTAGCGTAACTGTATATGTACATCAGGTATGCAGCTTTCCTTTCCCCTGTGGATTGGGAAGAAAGAGGGTAGGTGGTTTGATGGATTGGTTGGAGACCAGGATTCACCACCTAGGCATAAAATGTAGGATTAGACATGGACACTTGATGGAAGATTAGGAGGAAGGAAGGTTTGCACCCTGCCATGCTCCAGTGGCCTTCGAAACCCTCCTCCTTGCTGGAAGGAAAGCAGTTTTCCAAAGTTTTTGTTGAGATCAGTTGGTTGCTGCTGCTGTGTGCTGAGGTCAATCAATTGAGTAGTTGTGTCAATTTTTCTACAAGTAAGTCAAAGGTCCTGGTTGGTTTGGGTGTTTCTAGGATTTTTTATCTTGAGAGCAGTCCTGAGGAGCCTGGATCCTGGAAAGACAGGGCGAAGGTGGCTGTATTCTGCTGAAATAGCTGATGCATGTATCTTGATGGAGGAATAGGACAGGCCTGTATGTAGAAGCTCTGCCAAGTACTGTTAGCATTAGCAATATCTATGTTCAACATTTCTTTTTCTCTTTTCCAAACTCCAAATGACAAACCTTTTCCATTTTCCTGCATAGTTCCTTCTGTTAGGGAATGCGGGCTTCAGGGAATGTCTTTAACCCTTTTTGGGATAGCTGAAGCTATTGCATATGTGATGTTCCGTAAGGCAGTCAGTTTTTTGCATTTTGGTTTAGGTTTGTTATGAGTTATTTGTAGTTAGTTAACATCAAACACCATTGGGTATTGACCACATTCCTCCCCTTCCTCAGCTCCTCAGCAATGGGCCAAATCGGTGTCTTGGTTGTCTTAGACTGACTGGATTCTTTGATTTTCAGTAGTACCTTGTGCATCAAAAGTACCTTGTGCATCCTTGTGCATCAAATGAATGTCCAACTGAAGGATCAAGGCCAACTGAAACTGAGCAGAATTTGGTTCCACTGTCCTGTGTGGTTATGTTGTGCCCGCACTGAGTGGGAGCTTTCATTTCTGGGGGATGGCAATCTAGATCTTTGTGTGGCATTCCATTGTTTTGGCGGATAGTATTTCCGATGTGAGGGTCCGAGGTGGTTCTGCTGTTAACATGTCTGGTGGTTTTGCTGTCGTCTGCTTAGGGTTTGTATTTTTTGTTTTAATATTGCCTGTAACTGTATGTTCCAGAGAGATATTGCCCATATGGTAAGGAGAGATGCATGTTGTATGTTGTTGAATGATATCATGGTGTGTTTGTTGATGATGTACCACATGATGTGTTCTTGAGGAATGGTTATCATTTGATGGATCTCTTTTAGAATGGTCTGAATCTTTTTGGTTTACAACATGCGCCCCAGCCTAGGTCTGAGGCGTCCACATGGATGGTTTGCTTGTTTGAAAGTTGTGGAAAGGAGCCTGGGTTTGACTGGCATGCTTGAGCCCACCATATCTGTAGTCAGCTTGTATGTTTGATTAGTGGGATTTCGGGGCAGGTGCCTGTGTTGAGTGCATACCCATAATTTTTAGGTACCACTGTAGCTTTCATATGCAGTCTGGCATGTGGGACCAAGATTATGCATGATGCCATGAAGCCCAAGGCCTGACTTTCTTTTCTGCCTGTTAGTTCTGCTTGTTTAATTTGTAGAAGTAAAGGAATGGTATTTGTTTTTCTTTTGTTAGGAATGCCATTCTGCAGTTACTGTCCAATTTTGTCAAAAGAATCCAATGTAAGTGGGTTTGGGATCTTGACTTTTGTGAATTGACTGTTGACTGTGCTTGTAGTAGACTACAATGTCTTAAGGGAAATCTTCTTTGCACTAGCTTCTTTGTCTTTCTTGTAACAGCTGTCCGTTGTAATCGGCAGGCAGGGGATTCCTGTAGTAATTCCAGGCCTGCAGTGAGCGAGCCTGCCTTGTGATTTACTTACCAGAGCTGTTTTCAGTAGATAAGGGCAAGGGCAAGATAGAGAATTGATAATGCCCTGATCCTGCAAGAAATCTGAGGTATCTTCTGCAATTTGGTCGGTCGTGGCAATATAGTGCCTATCCTTTCAAGTTGATCTTAACACTTCTTGCCCAGCTCCTTGCTAGTTGCTGGAAGAAGTTGCTGTAGGGTCAGCATTTTGATGATGTGGCAGTTTGAGGCCGGACAGATTAGAATATGTGTTTGAGAATAGGTCTCCAACTTTTCTCTTTTCTTGTAGAATCCTTTGTTCTGAGCTGAATCTGGTACTCTTCCTGCAGCTTTGATCTCTTGTCTGTTAATTTATCATTTGTTCACTTCTGTTCCTGCTTTGAGGTGGGTTTGGCATCTTTCTTTTTTTGAGGTAGGTGGTGTGGAAGTCTTTGGCCTTGCCCATTTTCTTTGAAGTGGAACCTGTTTTGTCTTTCTAATTGATTTTTCGGTTCCATTTGAAAATTTTGCTAACTCGCCCTAACTTCTGCTGCCTAAAGCTGCAAGGTACAACCATGTCAGCACTCAAGTCCCTGTGCTGTCCTGTCAGGCAATGGCTGGTGCTGTCTGTGCCTCCAGTGCCCTCGGTTTTGTGGAGTCACCTGTCGCCCTTTATTGCTCTGGATTTCTTTCTGCCTCTAGGCTGCTATTCCTGCCTCTTTGAGAGTCTTGAGAGGACAGAAGGACCAATTGAGGATCAGGCCAGTTCCTGCTACCAAACTGGGGCTGAACCTGTAGTTCCTGCTTAACTGTTTGTACAGATTTTTTTTTCTTCTCCATTTTCTTTATTACACAGATTTTGCCTGTGCTTATATTTTTCTGAGGGCCGCCGAGCAGGGAGTATCTGGCTTTTTAACGTCCGGCAAGACAAGTTCTGTCAACTTTGCTTTTGCACTCTTATCACTGCCAGTCATGGCTTTGCTTGATCTGATGCAGTCTTATCACATAACATTTTATAGAATGGTTACTAGTGAGTTGAATGTTATTCATCACCACTAAAAAATATTTCTTCTCTAAGGAGTCATCAGAGAGCAGCTTCTTAGTTAACTGATCAATCAACTCTTGGTATTGGATCAGGGAAAACTCTGGTTAACTGATCAGCAAGGAGTAGCTGAGAGAGGTGTCTTTTTTTTCCCCAGATGGATCTCTAGACCTGAGAGGTAGCAAATTTTTTAATAAGGTCGAGGCTGAGGTCGAGGAGGCCCTGGGATAGGGTCTCGATATTTGCTCAGGGGGGGCAAGTGGGGCCTTGTATGGGGGTGAGTGACCGTTGTCTGGCAGTGGGTAAAATCTATCTGGTTTGGGGTGGCTGGGCAAGTATAATATCATATCACATTTGGCAGTAATTAAATGTAAGCTAGCATCAACAGGCAGTACCGGAGGTATAAATGCAGAATCCACCTGTTTCCTAACTGGAAATGTCCTAAGCCTTTTTCTTGGATCTGAAGTGCAATACTATACCAAGGGTATTCTCTCTGAAATCGCATGTAAAGGTTCTGATGGAAAAGGAAATGGAACCTCTGTCCCAAAAGGAAATCTGAATGGATGGAGGCACATGGGTAATCTTCGCAAGTATCAAAGAGTCATCAGCTGAAAAAGAATGTCTGAGCTGTCGGAAGAATTCTCATCCGACACTGTAAGGAGGGGCTCTGCCCTAGGTAGGCCATCTGGATCCCTGAGGCCCTGTATGCAGGTGAGATTGGGATCCCCTAGTGGATTGGGATAGAAGCGGGCACGTAAGCATTTGTGAACTAGAGTGACGTGAACTAGGGCTTGGCTGCACTGATTTAACAGAGCACTGACGCCTAGCCTGGAGAGGCCTTAATAGACAGACCTGCGGAGGGACATGGTCTTACGTGGGCTGGTAGAGACACTAAAGGGATGGTGTCTGATAAATCACTCAAGACCACTATCTTAGGCAAAACTTCAGAGGCTCCGTAACAAAGAAGGTAGCAGCTCGTTCAGTAGTAGTCAGCCATTAGGCTGAGATTGACGGTTTTTACCGGTTTGGTGAAACGGACACTCGCTGACGCAACCATGGTTTCAGCTTGAAACTTCCCATGGTTTACAGGCGTCGGAGGATCTTTGCGTTTTTCTTAGCCGAAATAGTAACAAGGATCCGGCGGCATAATGCGCAAAAATGTCGCGAAAAAGGGTTCTGCAAGGTCGACAGGCGCCTAAAGCGTTAGAGTCGGTTGAAGAAGCTTACAGGCGAACAGGCTGCTTCGTCGTGGTCTATGAGTAAGCCAGGCAGGCAGTAAGAGGCAGTATCTGATTGAGGGTGCCAGGGTTGAGGAAGTTACCTGCGGTGACTTATCTGACATGCGGCTGAGGCAAGAAAGAGTCTAGAAAATTACTTAGCTCTTACCAGTCGCACTTTTTGGAATCCGGCCGACCGAAGGGCTGCCTGACGACAGGACAACCCATTTGTTATGACTGCAGATGCATCCTTGAAGGACATCATCTAAATATGATTGTAAATTCTTTTTTATAAGACCAGTTGTTCCTATTGCTACTGGAACTGCCTGGGTATCTTTCTTCTACATGGCTCTTGTTTCTGCCTGCAGATCGAGATATTTTATGACTTTGTGTCTCTCTGTATGCAAGACACTGTAGTCACTAGGTGTGGCGATTTCAATGATCAATGCTACTTTTGTCTTCTTTTCTTGAACCACTACATCCGTTTTCTAGCATCTATCTTTTGGACTGTTGGTATTGGGTGATCCCATGTGATGTAAACCATCATTTTCTATGATTCTCTGTGGCTCATGTTTCCAGTGTTTTTCAGCCACTTTGATACCATAATGTTTGCACAATCTCCAGTGTAACAATCTTGTCACATTATTATGCCTTTCAGTATACAGTCTCTCTGCCATTAGGGATTCGCAACCAGTAATAAGGTGTGTGACTGTTTCCAGTTCGGTTCCACAAAACCTACATATGTCTGTTTCTCCCACATGTTCAATGGACTTAGTAAACCAGTGTGTAAGTATGTAAATATGATAAAAGGCTCCACAGCCATGAGGGCCTGTAGCTCTGGAACTCTTCTTGCTGAAGTAAGTGCTAGAAGTAGAGCTGTCTTTCATAACAGTGGTAGCGGCTGGTTCAGATGGAGGCAGGGTGAGCTTTTCCAACACATAACTGAGGTCCCATGCAGGTAATGGTGATCTTCTAGGAGGCCTTAGATTTTTTGACTCCTCTAAGATACTGCTTTAGTAAGGGGTGAGAAAAGATTGGTGGCTCTGTATTGTAATGAGCCAAAATGGCAGAGGCATGAATTTTGATTGACGAGAAAGACAGGTCTTTATCAAGCATCTCAGTTAAGTATTGTAATATCTGAGGAATATGTGGTTCTGCTCTATCAGTTCCTTGCACTTGATTCCAAGCACAGAATCTCTTCCATTTGTCAGCATAAGATTTTCTAGTACTAGGCCTTCTGGCTTCCAAAATGACATCCATCACAACTTTACTGAGAGGTGTTGTTTGTATGATTACATGATTAGCCATGCTGCCAGGTTCAGAGTCTGTAGTTGATTGTGCAGGATCCGATTGTTTTGCTGAACAGTAGTTGTGGTCTTTGAGGCAAGGTCCAAGCTGGGTATTGAGACAAGTTCCTTAGGATTGGGTACCAGTATTGGCGGGGCCAGTCCGGGGCAATTAATATAATCTTTGGCTTCTCTTGTCTGAATTTTAGGAGGACCTTGGGTAGAAGAGGCAGAGGAGGAAAGGCGTAAACTAACAGGTTTTTCCAACTGAAGGATAGGGCGTCCACTTTCCATGCTTGTCTGTGATGTGTTCTTGTGCAGAATCTTTTCAATCTATATTTTTGAGGAGCAACAAACAGATATATGTCTGAGCTCACCCATTTCTCTGTTATCATGCTGAATACTTGTGGATTTAGTTTCCACTCGTGAGGATCCATAAGGTTTCTGCTTAAATCATCTGCCAGAGTGTTCTGTTTTCCTGACATGAATTGAGCTTGAATATTTATTTGGTAGGTCAAAGCTGTATCCCACACAGTGCCATGGCTAATCTGCAAAGGAGGTATGAGCGCGTGCCCCCTTGCTTGTTTATATACCACATGACTGTGGTGTTGTCCGTATTTATCAGTAGTTGTCCTGCATGAAGTTCTTGAAGGCTGTTAGGGCATTTTTAACAGCTAGCATCTCTTTCTGGTTGATATGTAGATGCATTTGATTTGGTGCCATATGCCCTGAATGCTTCTTCCTGCCATGTGGGCCCCCCAGGCATAATCTGATGCGTCTGTTAAGATTTGGCTGGCAGGGGGTAGAGTGAAGGGCCGTCCCATGTTTTGGTGACGGGCCTTTGCCCACCATAGAAACTCCTGTTGCAGGCAGGGGATGAGAGGAATCACTGTTTCCAGACTGTGTGAATGTTGACTCCATAAACATTTTAGGTACCAGTTTCCTCATATGCAGTCTTGCATATGGAATTAGTAGGATGTAGCATGCCATGAAGCCCAAAGCCTGCAGAATTTGAATTGCAGAAGACTGGGTTTTTGTTGCCATCAGTTTGAAGTAAGTAGTCAGTTGCCTTTGTTTGTCTGGCATGAGGTAAGCCATCTGGGCAGTTGTATGCAAGCTTGCACCCAGGAATGTTATCTTTTGAGAGGGTACCAGTCGTGATTTCATTTAGTTTAGTGTGCATCCCTAGGCATGCTAGAAGCCTTTTCACAAATGCCAGGTGTCATAGAAGAGTGTCCTTGTTTTCTGCTTGAATGAGACAATCGTCCAAGTAAGGATATATTTGAATACTTCTTTGTCTGCAAAATTCAATTACTGATGCCAGGCACTTTGTAAAGACCCTGGGCGCAGAAGATAAGCCAAAAGGCAGTACAGAGAATTGGTAATGCATTAAGCCAGCCTTGAATCTGAGGTATCTTCTGCACGACTGTCTTACTGGGACATGCAGGTATGCCTCTTTTAAGTCTAAAGTCACCAGCCAAGCATTCTTGCCCAGCATGGGCAGAAGCTGCTGCAAAGTAAGCATTTTGAATTTTGGAATGTCCAGGTGTGTGTTCAAAATCGATAAATCCAGTATTGGCCGCCAGGCCTTGTCCTTTCTGGATACCAAGAACAGTCGAGTAAAAACCTTGTCCTTTTTCCTGTTCTGGTACTGTCTGAATGGCCCCCATATCCATGAGGGACGTAACCTGTTTTTGTGCCTCTGCCAATTGTTTTTTTTGGCATGTCTGGGCAACCATTTGTCATTGGCAGAGTGTGGAAATGGAATCTGTATCCCTGTGATACGATGTTCAGTACCCACTTGTCCAGGGTTATCAACTGCCAATTTTGAGCAAAAAGTGCTAATTTTCCCCCTATGGGTGCTGCCAAAAGATAAGTGCTTGGTGTAAGCAGAGGGAAGTCATTGGGATTACTTTCTGTAGGTTTGCGCTTTATCTCCTCCAGATTTGGAGGTGGATGCGCCCCATTGCTTTGACCTGTATGAGTCGTGAGCCTGGTACCTGGAACCTGGAACCCTTAGGGCATCTGGATTTGCCCCTTTGAGCTCTGTCTGGCACAGGAGAAATAGAGAAATAGAGTAGTACTAAGCTAACTGCCCTTGCGAGCCATTTTAAGCCCATCCCTTGTGAGACTCAAACCCTGCATCTTGTGTTTGTAAGGCAGACACCTTAACCATTAGGCCACCTTCCCAACCCATCCATTAAAAGGGGATACCACCATGCATTACACTGGCAAGTTTTGAACCCAGGACCGTATACCCTACAGTCAGAGCAACATACCACTATGCCAAAGGAAAGGACCAATTTTTTGTAGGCCAGTGTCTACCGAATCTATATGGCTGCACTTGTAAGAAATCTGTAACAGTTTGCATAGACTTAGCTTTGTCTTCCATTTTCTTTAAAACCTCTTCTGCCTTAATACCAAACAGAGAATCATGCGGTAAAGGTGCATTTAGCAATTTAGCTTTAACATGATCAGGCAAATTTTGTTCCTTTAACCAATCTAGCAATTTAGCTTTAACATGATCAGGCAAATTTTGTTCCTTTAACCAGGCATGCCTCCTAATCACAGATCCAGTAACTGCGGCCCTGCAGGAGGCCTCTAAAGAATCAAAACCACATTGCAAAGTTTGCTTTCCAACTTGTTCAGCTGCATGCAATAATTCCTGCAATTCCTTATTTTCTGCACATTCTGAAATCATCATTTTCTGTTTCAGCAATCCCATAACATGTTGTTGGTACTTAAGCATATGAAATTGACAGTTTAAGGCCCTGATTGCCAAGGTTGCAGATGTATAAACCTTTTTTCCCCATCTATCCAGCGCCCTTGAATCTCTGTCAGAGGGGGCCTGTTTTTTTGCTGTTGAGGCCTTAACTTACTTGGGACCCTGTGAAATAGTTTCAGGATTAGCATCAGGGTTTCTAAATAAAAATGTATGAGAGTCAGGGACACTAATACCTGTCAGGCTTACTGGAAGCCAGAGGTAAAAAGTCAGGGGTCAGGCTCGACTCCGAAAAAACATCATCCACAATATCTAACACAGGGGGAATGGCTAAAGGCTTGTGCTGAGGGAGGAGGAGGAAATTCCTGAGCCTCTTTTTTGATTCTGAGAAGTCTTGACTCTCCCAGTGAAAATGCTCCCTCAAAGTATGCAAGGTTTCTCCAAATGAATAATCCTCAGGAGGAGATGCAGATGGAATGGACTCCTCAGCATCAGAATCCTCATAGGGAGGTAAAGATAATTCCTGATCAGAAGAGGAATCAGAAGAAATAGAAACCTGATCTGAAGATTCAGTGTTAGTGTCTTGCCTAGGCCTCTTATCTGGAGGGGGATGGGTACCCCTAATCAAGGTAATAAGGTCTTCAGCCATTTTGATCATCTGTTTTTTAAGCATAGAGGCCTGTGCACGTGGCTCAGGCGTCATTTTTTTAGTTTTAGAAGGTGTCTTTGCCTTTGGTTTTGCAGCTTTCGTCAGTTAGATATAAAAATGTTGAGGTCTGAATACACCCTCAGAAGCCTGTGCCTGCTCCAATACATTGAGCATCTTGCAGCATGCCGGACTCCACATGGGTGTCGGTAGAGGCCTGCAACTCGAAGGTAGTGGGTATCAGGGGCTGCGAAAGCGCCTCACTGAGTACCGGCGAACCGGTGACTGGCTTAGGAGAAGCGTCATTGGTTTTGGATCTCAACTGCCTTTCTCTGTCCTTTTCTTTGTGTTTTTTATGTACTCCGGTAGTTGGATTGCTATCCGATGATATCTCTGGGTAGTTAAATCTGTTTTCAAAATACTTAGATGCAAAAATATACAGACGCTTTACAGTGCGTTGATTAAATCTAGCACAAAACCGAAAGCCAGGCACATTGTGATCAGGGCCTAGGCAAGGAATACAGTATAAATGGAAATCCTTATGAGGTATTTGCTTCCCACAAGTAATACAATTATTAACTTTTTCTGACATCGGTAAAAAGCAAGAAAAAAGTTTCCCCAACGGGGTACTTAGCTTTATTGAAGACTTCGGTTCTGAAACTCAAACGCGAATACTTCAGTAGTCGGCCAACTGGCACTTGTGAAATGCTTCTGCTTTGGGCACCGCGGGGCAAGAAAGACTGCATGTTTTATACCCCTGATGACCTGACGCCATGGAAGAGGAGACAGCAACCGACGCAGGACCCAAGACTTTGGAATTCAGGCAGACTGAGGGCAACCTGCCAGTTTACCAAAATGTAATGACTGCAACAGTGAAACATGAAGAACATCAAGGGGGGACATCAGCAGAGCAAGGGTCCCTTCCCTTGTCCAGACACCGCTTTGTAAATCTTTCCCATTTAGCTAAGCAAGATTTTCTGATGGTAGGTTTCCTTGCCTCCCTCAGGACTGAAAGCACGTTCTCTGAGTAGTGGTGTCTGAAGGGGATCAAAAGTTTATCGCTCACAGAGTCAGGGATAACATCTGCAAATGTGGGTGCAGGAGCTCCTTTCTCTTGTGTCAGTAGGTCCACCTTGTAGGGTAAGTTGTAGTGATTGCCCTTGGCTAGATTGTGAAGTAGGGGGAACCAGTGCGGCCTTGGCCAGTAGGGAATCATTAACAAGATTTTTGGTTTGTCCTCCTTGATTTTCAGGAGGACTTCCTGAGTCATTGGGAAGGGGGGGAAGGCATAAAGAAACTTCCCTTCCCAAAAGATGTTGAAAGTGTCCACTCTCCATGCTAAAGGGGAGTAAGTATTTGAACAGAAGTCTGCAGCTGCCTGTTCTGGGGGGAGGCAAACAGGTATATTTGTGGAGTACCCCACTGGTGGACTATGTCTAGGAAGACCTTCCTGTCCAGCATCCATTTATGCTGTGGAGAGGAAGTCCTGCTTAGATCTGCTTGCTTGTTGTCCTGCGAGAGGATGGAGCTCGCCTGCAGGACCAAGTTGTGGCGAGAGGCTAGGTCCCATATCAGCAGAGTCAGCCTGCACCACTGATAGGGCTTTGTTCCTCCCTGTTTGCTGAGGTACCACATAACAGTGGTATTGTCTGTCACGTTCAGAAGCACCCCTGGTACAAGAAGGGGGATAAAGGTGTTTAGAGCTAGGAAGACTGCGGTCATTTCCTTGACAATGACGTGCTTGGCCTGTAGAGAAGGGTGCCACTTTTCTTGAACCCTGTAGAATGCCAGTGTCACCCCCCCCCCCCACCTGAATCTGAGGCATCTGTATGCATTGTTTGGGTTGGGTTGGGGGTGGGGGAGTGGAAGTCCCAGGTTTAGTTGGACTTGCTGGATCCACCAGCTAATTTCTGTCTTTAGACAGAGAAGGAGGGGAATAACCTGTTTTAAGTGATTTAGGTGTTGGGACCAAATGTTTTTGAGGTGCCACTGTAGCTTGCGCATGTGCATTCTGGCCAGTGGTAGCATGGGAATGGTTGCTGCCATTAAGCCCAGGAGATGAAGAAATTGCCTTGCCATCACCTTCTGGGAGTGCAGAATTTCCTTGAAGTGGGAAGTCAAAGACAGAACCTTGTCCTGTGGGAGAAAGGCCTTCATTTTGTCTGTTCCAATTCTGCAGCCTAGGAAAATCTTGTCCTGGTCTGGATTCAAGGAGGACTTTGGGAGGCTGATGGTGAACCCTAGATTCTGCAGAAAGGACACAGTGGCGTGCAGATACTTTGAGAGGGTATCTTTGGACTCTGCTAGTATTAGGATGTCATCCATATATGGGTAAATCTGGATTCCCCATAAAGGCCTTGGCTGGAATAAGTGGCAGCAGAGTGGAAATTCACAGCATTTTGAAGGAGGGCACCTGAAGGTGTAGATTCAGAAAGGAGATATCGAAGATGCGTCTCCAGGGGCCATCTTTTTTGGGGACCAGGAAGAGAAGGGAGTAGAATCCCTTTCCTTCCTGTCCTGAGGGTTCTATGGTGCCTAGCTTTAGCAGGTCTGACAAAACTTGTGGCAGGAGATGAATTTGTTTTTGGGGGGGGGGGGGAATGGAATACCTTTCCTGGGTGTTTTTTCTTTCCAGGATAGGAAGTACCCTTTTTGGATAATGGATAAGACCCATTGGTCTGTGGTGATGGATTGTCAGAAGCGGAGACAGTGGGGAAGTTATGCAGAAAGTGGTAGGTGGGGAAGGCAGTCACGCATTATTGGGACTTCCTCTGTCCTGAAAGGAGTGTCTGAGCTGAGGAGGTGGTGCAGTAGGTCTGGACGTGGTAGGTCTTCTTGCCCCTCTTCTAGCTCTGAAAGAGGAAGCGGCTGTCTGTGGAAGGTTATGCCTTACAAAAGTAGTTTTAGCAGAGTAGTTCCTGTAATACTTGGGAATGGGGGACACCAGCAGATGTTTGATGTCCTGTAATTCTATACTTTTTTCCTGCAGATTCTTGAAGAGATCTGCAGATTGTTTTCCAAAAAGGAAATTGTGATCCAGGGGGGCATCCAAGATCTTGGACTTGAAGTCTTCTGGTAGATGCTGGAGTCTCAGCCAGAAGTATCTCCGGAGGACAGAAGCAGATGCTGCAGAGCGGGCAGATGCTTCTGCAGCATCATAGCTGCATCTGATGGAGTTCCAGTTACTTGCTTGGTCAAGGACAGTTTGGAGGTAATGTCAGCCTTAATGGGACTGTCAGAAATAGGAGCCAGCATGGAGAAGACTTGAGACACTAAGTATAGAACATACTTAGTCATGTGGGTCTGATAATTTATGGCTCTGAAAAAGTGGAGGATGTGTATACCTTCTTTCCCATCCTATCCATATATTTGCTATTTTTATCTGTGGGCAGGAGGGTGGCAAAAGGCAGCAGTCTAGACTGTTTATCAGGAGCAGTGGTTATCACAGCTGGGTATGCCAAGGGTGGTTTAACTAGGAATTTTTGCTCCTCTGGCACTTTATAGAAGTGGTCAGGGTGCTTAGGGGCCAGTGGCTGGTAGTCTGGGGCTTTAGAAGCTGAATTAAAGGCATCCAAGTAAGCAAGCAGAACTGGAGGGACAGCCGAAGGGAAGGGGGATTCTACTTGAAGCAGCTCTAAGTACTTCTTTTGGGTGTCAGCATTTGGGAAGTATCCTGTTTGAAGTAATCTTTCATCTTGGTGATGGTCTCACCAAAGGTAATATCCTCAGGGGAAGAATCCCCTTCCACAGATTCCTCACCAGGAGAATAATACTCCTGGGGAGAAGCAATCTGGGATGTATATGAGAGAGTCCTCTGAGGAAGAATCATGCTCTTCCTCCCTAACTTGAGAGGTCATGGGTGGGAGGGAAGAGGCAGGCCTAGGGCTCAGTAAAGTCAGAGTAGTGGAGGTTGAGGCTGAAGGCTTAAGGGCCAGAAAGGTCTGTATGAGAGAGGAAGTGAAGGCCTGCCAATCTGGTAGGGCTTTTGCAGAGGAGGTATGTTGGTTTTCTGCTTCTTTTTGGCCGGGGTGGAAGTAGGAATCAGCCTGGAGTCAGGTTTTGAGGTCAACATTTCCAAGGTCTGGATCCCGGTCGAAGGTACAACAGAAACTGGTTCCCCCTCGACATCGATGGTAGTCCGTGTCTGGGTAAGATCAGAGGATGTGTCGGTCATCGGCTGTGCAACAGCTTCTTCAAAGGACGTTGTTGAAGTTGACGAATCTGCCAGGTGTTCAACTCCTAGATCGGCAGTTGTTGGGGCACTGGGTAGCGAAGCGGCAGGCGAGGAAGGCCTAGGAATCTTGGCCTTCTTGCAAGGAGGTTTGGATGCAGCCTCTGATGCGGAATTCATTCTCAGGGCTAACCGTTTAAGGCACTGGTTTTCTAGGTAAAGGTTTTAAAGCGGCCAAACGGTTGCACAGGGTCGTCGGCACAAATGACTGACAAACTGAGCAGGAGGAATGGTCGTGTTCCTGGCCTAAGCAAAAAACACACCTATCGTGGGCGTCTTTATAGGGTATCTGGCGCTCGCATTGGCACTTTCCCTTTTTACCTGACATCAGCTAAAGGCTACAACAACCAAGCCTAAGCAATAATCCGCAAAAAAAGAAAAAGCAGAAACCCAACAGGTTACTTAGCTTTATTGATGCAACGTCTGTGAAGGAACGATTGTACGATACGTAGGTCGTCTGCGGCTGAAAAGTTCTGAGGATTGTGCATGCAGACGTCACATTTAAGGCCCCTGGTTTACGACCTTACATCTGACTTCCCACGCATGCTACAACAGCCAAGCTGAAGCTTTTGTATAGGAGCCAACGTACAAGTCGCCTGAGGGCAGGAAATCCCACAACTAGAATACTGCAACATAGGAATAGAAGGACATATGAAGGTTATACAGACCTTGAGCCATTTAGTCACAAAAACCTTAGAAACTAGTTTGCTAAGAGTAGCAGAAGAGAAGGAAACAAACTGATCAGATTTTTCTGAATTCTTTTGTTCTGTGAAGGTAAAAATACAACTGTCTATGAACATGTAGCAAATTCAGACAATATTCACCTTTGTTTGAAAATTTTGGGAAAATACGGGAAGTTGTATAATCTGGATGATATTAGCCTCAAGACACTATTTTTGGCAGAAAGGAAAGATTTGTTCACAAGGACACCCTGTCCTTAGGAAAGATTAGGAAGGAGGCTTGCAAGATAAGGCTTGTAAGCGCAGATGCTCTCCTAGCAGAAGTAACAGCAATCAAAAATAAGGTTTCCAGGATAAATATTTCAAATCACAATTTGCAGATGGTTCAAATGGGGAATTAATTACAGACTGTAGCACCAGATTCAAGTCCCAAGATGTAGAACGGTCTTTATATGGATGTCTGAGCATTAAGGTTCCTTTGAGGGACATTACAGCTGTATCACTTAGACCATTATGAAAGTTTGAAATTGCAGCTAGATGCACTTGTATAGTTGAGGAGGATGCTTCTGCATTGAAAAGTAATGCCAAAAACTCCAAGACCCTATCAACTGGTGCAGAATATGGGTCGAGGTTACTCTCTCTAGCCCATTTTGAAAATTTTTGCTAGACAACTATGCCTGGCAATCATTGGAACTGGAGAAGTCACACAGTGAACTTGACATTTTGAAGATTTGGATGAACCAGTCCCTCCGGATGGGACAATAGGTCTGGAGCTGGGTCTAGTGTGCAAGGTTTCCGAATTAGGTGACGGCAAAGAAAGGGAAACCATATCTGTCTAGGCCAGAATGGGGCAATGAGAATTATCCTGTTCAACCTGTTGGCTTTCTTTAGAAAGTGAGATATGAGAGGAATCAGGGAAAGACATACAATAGACCGGAAGGCCAATCGTGAAGGACAGCATCTCTTGGTGACTCCCCAGGAGGAGTGATCAGGGCAAAGTAGCTGCTGCACTTGTTGTTCAACGGGGATGCAGAGAGATCACAGCAGGGCTGCCCCCATTGGCGGAATATCCTTTCCACCACCAAAAGATTGACAGACCACACATGAGGCATTAGGATGCTCCTGTTCACTTTGTCCGCAATCACATTGGAGCTCCCCGGAATGTGCGTTGCAATTACAAAGAATTACAAAGCCGGATGAAATGGCCCACTGCCGCACCCTGAGTGCTTCTCGACAAAAAGGGTAAAATCTGTTTCTCCCTTGCTTGCTGATGTAACCTGACCACTGACATGTCTGTCTGAATCGCAATCGTTCCCAAGGGGAGGGTTTCTTGAAATGCTTGCAACACTAAGAACACTGCCCTCGTCTCCAGAACACTGATATGCAAATTGGCCTCCAGCTGGGACTGCCTTGGGATTGAGAAGGGACAGAGAGTCAGCCCGACAAAACTTTGTTGCAGTGAAGCCACCAGCTCAGGTCTTTCTTGCATAGATTGGCAATCATTACCATATGGGACACTGGTTGATTCAGTAAGGGCCACTAAGATGCCAAGAGCCACTGAAGGATCCACATGTGATATCTCGTAAGATGAACTAAAGTGATGGAGGCTGACAGTGATCCTAGAGTTTGTAACAGTCGTGCAGTCACCTTTTTTGCTGCAAATTATCTGACTGACTTGTGATCTTATTTTTCAAAGTATTTCTGGGGGAAGAGTAGCGATGCCTGTGTTTGTGTTTAGCATCGCTCCTTTGAAATTGAGCTATGTTGGCTCTAAATAGGAATTTTTGTAGTTTATAGTGATCCCCCAGCGAGAAGCAAGTTTGAAGAATGTAGTTACTTGCCTGCAACAGTAGATGCCTGGTGGGAGCAGTAATGAGCCAGTCATCTAGGTATGGAAACACACAGAATCCTTGCAGTCTGAAGTGAGCTTCTACCACTGCTATGCATTTGAACACCCTGTGGGTTGTGGTGAGACCAAAGGACAGGGCTCTGAACTGATAATGACTGGCTCCCAGCCAGAAGCACAGGAATCCTCTGAAGAACTTGTCCATTGCTATGTGATAATATGAATCCTGAAGACCTATTGAACACATCCAATAACCTTTTCCTAAGAAGAGAAATATAGACTGAACCATAACCGTCTGGAAACTGGTTTGTTTTATTGACTTGTTCAATACACAGAGACCCAGAATCGGTCTCCAGTCCACAGTTTTCTTTGACACTAAAAAAAAAAGAATCCTGAGTAAACTCTGGATCCTATCTGGTCCGGTGGGTCTGCTTGGATGACTCTCTTGTCGAGCAGTTTTTGAATTTTTAAGCCTGCTGTATTCCTGTGACTGGGTGGAACGAGTGGTATTCTTTTAGACTGTCTGGGTTTTTTGAAAATGGAATATTGTAACATCTGGTTATAATCCGCGGCACCTAATTGTCAGCTGTTATCCCTAACCAGGCAGGTAGGTGCAGGGATAATAGTCTACCAACTGCCTCCAGAGGATGGCAATCTGGCCTCCATTCAAGAGTGCTGACGGGAGTTATCAGGGGAAAGAATCCCTGGAACCCTGATTTTGCAGGCCACCTCAGCCTCGGAGCATGGCATCTTCCATTGCAACTCCCCGGACGACCCTGGGGGGGTTTGTTGCCAAGTGAGTTGTGGAACGGTCCTTGGGACTTTTTGAACCACAGCTTCTCACTTCTCCGGTTCTTGGAGTAAGACCATTGAGGAGTGGAAAAGCATCCACCCATGGCAGAAAGGATCTTTCATCTAAAAACATTTGGCAAGGGTCTCTAACTCTGGGGTCAAAAAGGGATGCACCGTCAAATGGAGCATTAACAAAAGACGACTTGAATGGCTCCGCAAAGTCACATAAGTGCATCCAAGCACATCTCATCATGGCTATGCCAGAACCCGCTACCCTAGTCGTCCCTTCAGCTGCGTGGGCAATGAGCCTAATGGACAAATTGCATATTGAATTAAGAGTTGCCAGCTGGGAAACTACTTTGTCCTGAACCCCCTTAGTTACTGCTCCTGTCAAGAGTATCTGACAGCTCCTTTATCAGATCTTGTTGAAGTCTCATGAAATGTGCCATGAAGTTCAAGGACCTGAGCACAAAGGGCAATGAAGCGTATACAGGCTTCCTGAATCTATCATCCCAGACTCGTTATTAGGAGGATGGATATTAGGACTTTCCATCAGCAAGTTCCTTTTTGGTGGCTGCTGCAACTAACGTGACATCTACTGGTATCCTTTAAGCCCAATGCTGCTGGTCCTGAGGGGCTGACAAAATGTGGTCTGGTCTTTTGGGAACTGGTTCGACAGAAACAAGTATCTTCTAAGCCCGCTGAGCAATTAATTTAATTAGATGGTCAGAAGGCGGAGTGATCCAAGAGGTAGATGGTCAGGCATGGAAAGTCTCCAAGGATACAGATTCTTCTAAGGAATGCTGATGGGAAGTCCAGCCACCCCTCTGTTTCAGAAACTCTAATATTTCTCCAAAGAAGACATCTTCCGAGGATGACTTTGGGGAACCTTTCCCTTCATCAAAATCAGTTATCTTCTGTATAAGACTCTTCACGGGAGTCCAAGTGCTTCCTCTTGACCTTCCCTCTTCAGGGGTACCTCCTCGGTGGGATAGGCCAGAGAGGTGTTGGAAGAGGACATGACAACCATGGTTAGATCCTGAGGTTTCTGTGTCCACTGTCCCAGGGCAAAGACAGGAGGAAGCTCTGGGCGAGGGGTAGGGACAGGGTTGCTAGTCCAACAAAGTGGTATAGACTATGAGCCCACAGTGGAGAAGGTCCTCTCCATTGCCTGGAAAGCAGCCCCTCCCCCACCCCCCGTAGAGGAATGGGATCCTGGAACCAAAATAGACTCCTTGGAACTGTGGTTCCATCCTGCATTGACAAAGCTACCTACAAAGCCAGAGTTCAGTTCATGTGTGCAGAATCCATGAGGAGCACGGACGGCTCCAACAATACCAGAATGGAACCATGCTCCCCAGGACTGACAACAAAGCTGTGACCCTAGGAGGTCTCCAGTTCCAACAGAACTGAAGATCTCAAAGCAGTTATCGGTGCTGGAGATGCCGATCTGACAGGCAAAGAGACAGACGAAGCAGGGACAATCAGCACCAGGAACTTTGAAGGCTCAGCTAGAGGACAAGAACGAGTTTAGAGAAAAGTAAACTTCCACAACCAGAAAGGCTAGGAATAGAGGAAGTGGCCAATCCCCTCGCCACCAGGCTCTTGGTGGAACAGACTGTGGGGACCAGGGTTTCTCCAAGAAGCAGCTTGGAGGTTGGTCTGAAAAGGGTCTGATATTGATGAATACCTTGTCAGTGGCCTTTCTTTAAATGAAAACTCCTTCAGTTTCAAAACCGCTGAAAGAGAGGAGAGAGAAGGTACTGAAACTGTTTGGTCTAAAACAGTAATGGGTGCCAGAACTGTTGGTCCAGAAGTAGGCACCAATTGAAGAAGTAGTTTCCCCAATCAGTTCTGCTGAAACTTTGGAAACAGGGGAAGTCTTAAACATTTTAATTAGCAGTGCCGAGGAGTCTGTCGGAACAGAGTGTCTCCTCTTCTTAGAGATGAAAAAGGGGAGCTAATGTCAGTTTTAGATTTGACAGATACAGATACGGCCTCATCAAAGATCAATTTTATAAGGCCTTTTAAGATGAGTCTGTTTTATTTTCTACAAGGGCCCAGTGACTGAAGCCATGACAGATAACAGTCTTCTTGAAGGTGAACCAGACCCAACCAATAGACACCCACAGAGTGTCCATCAGAGTTTGGTAATTTATGATCACACTTCTATCATCTTTTGAAGCCAGAAGTACCTTTAGCCTTCTCAGCCATGACAGAAGAAACACACAAGCACACAGAAAGGCAAGTTTTTTATTTTTTTTAAAGGATCACAGGAAAAAAAACATAATGGTATGAAAGGTTTACCATAGTGGCAATTACAGAAAAGGACAGAAGAAAGGTACCAACAATGATACAAACAGAGTATCATAATGGGAAAGAGAGGGGAACTACCAATGATGGTATTCAGAAGGAAAAAACACTATTAGTACTAAGAAAAAAAAGCGGATAGTGGAGCTGGGTAAGTGAAAAAATAGACAATGAAAAACGAAAGAGCTTTGTGGAAAGAACACTTACAGTTTGAAGAAAAAACCTTGCTCGAGAGCTGGCAGAATAAATGTGTCTGGCACTAAAAGCGGCAAACGAGATCTGAGTTAATACTTAGAGAAGCATTATGGTAAGGTTAAGCTAGAGAGTTTTTGAAAAGCGCGAGCTGGAATAACGCTAATTCGGTTCTGAGATATGGAACCAAACCTTTAGTCAAGGATTAAGTGAAGACTGACATCAGATCACTAATTATTCATTTGTGCACTAGTTGTAAGTAGATGAGGACATGAGGTTAACAGACCATGGTTTAATACAGTTTTCTTTTGCTGTCTGACCATTCACAAAATATGTACATAACACAGAATTTTCTAAGATCCATTATGCACTGGCAATAGATATTGTACAAATTATGTTGAGTATTGCACAAATTAAATACTGTTCATTATCCTACACCTCTAAACATTTGCATTCACCTTCCTGTTAAGACATGCTCCTTCAGTGAAGACTTTACTTCATTCTGTGTCCATTGAGACCTACCACCACTGAGAAGATAATTCCATGCTGCTGGACTTATTTTGCAGAAAGCTTTTTTACCTACTAATGACTTTAATCTAGGTCTGATGAAGGAAATACTATTGTTTGGCTTCTGCTGTGACTGCAGGATGGTTTGCATATCGCAAGTGTGGGATTTAAGGGGTGCTAGAAAAAGAAAAATAATCTGGTTCCACACAGCAGTGAAAATCAATATGTCCTTTATTGTAGTAAGGTAAGCGCTTTCTCGGAATAACATCCGCTTCATCAGACCAAGTAAGATAGAATAACAGTTAAATTTTTAAACATTAAAACATCCAATCAAAAATCAGATAAAATGTGCATCATAGCTAAATGCCATGTAATAAAATACATCTGTAGAATATATACGTTTAAAAAATTAAATAAAAACAGACTAAATGAATATGTACTTAAAAATAGTAACAAATACAATAATGAAAAATAATAAAAGATGGACTATTGAAATATATATGACAAATTATTAGAAGAGAGATCAATGCTTTAATGACCGTGCTTTAAGGAAGGGTTTCAGGGAAACTCTGTTGTTTAAACCAGGTTTGTCAGCTTGAAAGCGCAAAATCCATTTCTGTTCACTAGATTCTGTTCTATTATTTATGTCACCTCCTCTCTTGGTACTATGCAGAATCTCTAGTACCATAAAGCTAAATTTATGTTCTTTACCCTCTTTAGCTACATGTAATGATAATGCGCTGGTTTCTTTAACATTCCTGATATCCCTAAGGTGTTCAAGTATTCTATCCTTAAACACCCTGTTTGTTTTCCCTATGCAAAATGAGAAGCAGGTAGTACAATAGCAAAAATAGACATTTTTTGTTCGACAATCTGCATAAAAAGTAGCATCTGTCTTAAAACCCAAAGTGGGATGTGTAAAATGATTACCAATGTGTACAAGCCATACAATTCCTACAAATATATGTACTACGTCTATCAGATATTATAGTTGATTTAGTATTAAAGGATCGATAACACAGCTGGCTCTTAAATGATCTATTATTTCTAAAAGCAATAATCTGGCTGTGTGCCAATGACCCCATTTAACTCATGTACAGTAGATAGACTATCCCAGTTCTTTTTAATAATGCCACATGCTACATGCACATTACTGGCAAAGGTCAATAGCATCCTTAGTTTATTCCTAGAGATATAAGTGGAAGTGTCACTTGAGAAAGTATTGTCAGTATTATCCCTGTTAATACTAGTGGGGAGGGGGGAAAAGTATGGCTGGCACTTACCTGATCTATGCCACCATCTTTCTGCTATATGAGAATCAATAAGTTTACTACTACAGCCTCTTTCTAAAAATTCTTGTTTAAGTGTTGGTAATGCAACAATGAGACTATCATAGTCTTTAAAATGTCTCAGTTCTAAATATCTGTCCTTTCGACACATTAAATTTCGTATGATTCGGATGCATACTGCCATAGTGTAGAACATTATTCTAACAGTTTTCTTATACAAAGTAGTAGACACAATGGATAAATTATTTTTAGTAAACTTAACATCCAAAAACTCTACTTCTTTATCAGAATATTCATAGGTAAAATTCAAGAAAGTATTTAGCTGATTTAAGTATAAAATAAATTCTTGTAGACACTGCTCTGAGCCATGCCACAGCAAAAAAAAATCTCATCCACTTGTTAACCTGGTATTCATTATTCAAAAGTACATGTGTAGCGTCCCAATTAGCAAGGGATAGGTTGGCGTAACTATTAGCACAAGCTATGCCCATAGCTAAGCCAACTTTTTGTGCATAATAAACACCATTAAAAATAAACACATTGTTTTCTAGGATGATTTCCAAAAGTGTGCCAATAAGTGTAACCTTAGTATCTAGGGTGTTTCTCTCACACAGTAATTCTCTAACATTTTCAATTCCCCATTCTATGGGTATGACAGTGAACAATGAGTCAATATCCAGAGTTACAAATAAACATTCTCCTAAGATAATTTAATTTTGTTTAGATAGCTCATTTAAAAAACTCTTGGTACCCTTTAAAACATCCGAAGCACAACTACTTTGAAGCTTATTGTGGTAACAGCAGTAATAATGCAATGCTGTATTGAAAAGCCAATGGCAAATTTTCCAGACATCACAATGATGTTTTTGTTATCAGCAATAATAAAAAACATGCCATTTTGTTTACAGCAACTAACAGTTTGTTAAGGTCAGTAGTAGGTTGAAAACAGACTAATGGGAGAGCACATGTCCTTGGTATGCAAAAGGACAAAGGTTACAGGAAATTTTGAAACAGTTTAAGTTGGCTAATTATTCTTATAACCAGGTTTTCAGAGCTCTGTTCAGTGCACGTCTACACCATACCATTAGTAAATGGATGTTAGTGAATGCTATTTAAATATCCTTAATCTGTTTCACAGAAGATACTGTGTCTAGAGACTAGCAGCATAAAATGGCTCACTCAAGTTGAAGATTCTTCACATACTATTTGTGTCTTTCGGCTTTTCCCGGTTAGGGGTCGCCACAGCGGAACTCCGGTCTGCTAATGACTGGCAGTTGATTTTTACGTACCGGCTTGGCAGGCCTGACGCACAACCTTCAACGAAGGTACGCCCATTCACGCATGTCTCCACGCAGAAGACGTTCTAGCTGAGAATCAAACCAGACAGCGTCTTACTGTGAGGCGACAACGCTACCGCAGCACACCACACATACTATAGTCATCAGAAAAGAAGCAGCTAGAAGACTGTTTAATGAAAATAAGAGAGGCTTCACTTCTTGTGCTGAAAAAAATAGGAATTCGTTACATTTAAAAAAATATGTTACTTTGTTTTTAGATGTCTTCGTCTGCCCAGCTCTTCAACATTTTTTTTTAACACTCAGTTAATCATTTTGTGAAGGCAGGTTTTACTCTGAGTTTTGCCAAGGAAAAACTAAAAAGGGTCTTAAAAGATACTCAAAATGTTTTGTGCACTATACTTTTTTTATGCTGTGCGTCAGAAAACACGTTCTGCAGTTCGTTAGTTTTGGTATGCCACCTTTAGTTTTGCTCAACCTCTCAAGTGCAAGTAAATATTTTATACCCATTTCATCAGCTCGTTATATTTTCTCAAGTTCGTTCTCTTCTTTATCAACTACTCTTCATATATACTACTACTCCGTGGGCCCCAGCCCTCCAGCTCAAGGCACATAACAGAGAAAGGAGGACCAGTTCACTAACCCAGTTAAAGGAGAAATTAAACTGAATTAATTTACAAAATCCCATCACAATCAGGGGCTATTTAAAAGGATCATGACAATGCTATTACCAGACAGGCAATAAAAAATGCTTAAAATCCTCAACATACTTCACAATCAAAAACTACACATGAATATGACTCTACAATATGCGCCGTAAATTCACCTAGGTAACCTCAGCATATAAAGCGGTAAGACAGCATGGATCAAACACACTAAAACACTATGTACTTCCAACAAATCTACCACAATGCCATAAAAGAAAACTGAAACCTTCTGTTTGTAAATCAAGCTGCAACTGATTCTGTAACACTACCAGCTGTTCATTTTCAATGAGATGTACTGCTCAAGGTTAGTTCTGACAAAAAAGCGCAAGAGTATTATAACCTGTTTTCAGCAAGCGAAAACCAAAAATCGTTGGCAAGGTTTCTACACATCTACTTCCCAAATGATTCAGACAGCTAAAAAATGTGTTCTTATACAAAGAGAAGTCGTACCTCAGCTGCCGTTTTCAGCTCATCAGGTTTCTCCCAAGTAGACTGTTTTGTTTCTGTATTATAGAAGTATGTCCTACCATCAGGTGATTTGTGTTCAGTCCACACAGACTTCTACAACGAAGTGAAACACAACAAATGATAAAGGGAGAACACAACTTCAACTAAGAGTGAAATATTTAACCATCCTACTACTGCTGCATAAAAACGGTGCTTTCTGTACCTTCTTTGCAGGCTCCTCTTTGGGAGAGTTACTAGCTGGGGCTGCTTGCACCACAGGAGGAATCACAGGACCAGGTGGCTGAAATTCAAAAATTACATTTTTAAACATAAAACATATGACACTGTATGCATGTCAGTAGTAAATATCATAATGGAGTATACAGAGTAAGAAAACTGACATGTCAGACACAGATTAGTAAAACTATTTTGCATGCCAAGTTGTGACTCGAGCCATATGCAAGCGCAAAGTAAAAAGCACAATCACAAATGAAACTCTGCTTATAGTTGATGCACTCCTCACACTGTTTGATGCACTCACCATAACAGATTGGCATATCCATATCTTAACAAGTGAATGGGTTATTAGCAACTCTCAATGGACATTCCAAAGTTTTATTTAACATTTGTTAACCGGGAAAGTCCGACTTGAAACAAAGCCAACTTTCAGCGGAGGCCTGGGGAGAAATGCTCCAGATGCATGTCTTTGGGGAGGAAACCGAAGCACCTGAAAGAAATCCATACGAACGCAGGGAGGACATGCAGACTCCACACAAAAGGCACCCCAGCCGAGAATCGAACCAGAGAACCTCTTGCGGTGAGGCGACAACGCTACAGCTGCACCACTGCGCCGTCCGCAATAATAATTATAAATCAATGATAAGTAACTATAAGCATCCCTAAGCTGTCTGTGATGGGTCGTAATGTACACTAATTAGAGTATGTCATAACCCAAAATCTGAGCTCTGACCTAGAGCTAGTAGAAGACGAAAAAACAAATCCAGTGAAACCATCCTGAAGAACTTGAAAAACAGAAGCTGTAAACTGCCTAATTCTTAACCATTTCCCAGCTCACGGTAAATAAGTTACCTTTTTCTAGCAAAACACCACACCGCCATCCTAAAATAAAGCTCTGCTAT